>NW_011888884.1:2490598-2530950 GCF_000151845.1 Pteropus vampyrus | reverse complement strand
TTCGACTCCCAATCAAGTTCTCTTTCCAGTATACCACTCTCCGGAAGGAGACCATCTCAAGGATACCGAGCATCATTTTGATATCTTCATACAGGTGCGGTAATTAGGAGAAATCAATCCTATTGATTCATAGTCACCTTTTATAGAATGTTCTAATTACAGCCAACAGCCTGGAAATGCATGGACCAAGCTACTCATTATCAAATCAAAACAGGAGCTAATTATGTCTCTTCCAAAGAACAGAATATGATTATATGGCTGCCTATTTATTCCCCAAACCCCATTTTGCAAGCTGCCTTTGAAATTTGTGCAGAGTATTTTTAGAAAAACCCCAAACTGCTCCAGCCTTGGTCTGAGGTTGACAAAAGGACACAGACAGGCAATAAGGCAGGTTTGGGTGGCCAGCCTTCCCCGTGGTGGGGTGTAGGCCCAGCAGCTCATCTGTGGCCCGCTAAGAAGATGGTGACTCATGATGTCACTGCTTTTTTTCAGCCTCTGGAACCACAGGAATATGAGAGTTCACATCAGAAAAGACTGCATGACCATCAGAGAGAGCTTTCCTCCAGAAAACTGCAGAGAACTCACTGGTTTACATAAAATTATAAGCAGCCAGAGAATCCCAGCGAAAGGTGTCAGCATTTTCCTTAGGGGCTCAGAGCACTCATTTTTCATGTCATATCAAATCAGATGTATGGTGGGAACATTAGGAGCCTAGGGGAGGTGATTCATTTCATTCCTTCATTCATTTTTCCTCTACTTCCAGAACACTTGTTTGTGCCAACTTCTGTAAGTATTGAGATTGCAATGAACAATGTAGATGAGCAATGTAGAGTCCCAGCCCTTAGTGCCTGGCACATAGTAGGGACTCAATCAATATTTACTAAATGAGAGAATGCTCTTCACGAAGTACTGCAGTGGTTCAGAGAAAGCTACTGAAATGAAAGAACTTTTGATTTGGGTTTTGAAGGATGAATAGGAGATTGACAAGCAGGTAAGAGGTGAAAAGAAATCCAGATAAAGGGAATGATATGTACTTAGACATGGAGGTAGAAAAAAGGATGGTGCTTGGGTATTTGCCAGCATCCCTGGGATACAGGACTGTGCATGCATGGGGGTGGGTGAGGTATACAGGAGCTGAAGCTGGAGAAATCAGCAAGGGCATACCTGCTAAGCTAAACCCCCTGGACTTATCCTGGAGGCAAATGGTCAGGGAGGCATCCTGACCAACATATGTTGAGAAATGCAGCTTCAGAGCAAACATGGATGACTCAGCACAGTCTATTAGTGTTCTCAGAAGCCATGCTCAGCCCTCTCCTTGTGCTAGTGGGTGGGCGCGTTGTCTCTGGGCAGGAAGACCACCCGCCTGGTGTCACTGCATACACATCTGACTTCCATGGGGATTTTTCTAAGCCCCATGACATGAGGAAAGCTTATTCAGAAATCTGGAAGGCAAAATTCTCCCATGCTTTTACTCATACTTTTGTTCTTTTTTTCCATTTGGTTCACATTCTTTTATTATTACAGCCACAGAATTACTTCTCTCTGCCGCTTCTTTAGTTGCCCAACAGAAAAACTGTCACCTTGAACATCTCCCTCTCTGATTGACAGAGAATTCTACCCGTACTTCAAAGCCCAGTCAAATATCACCATGCATTTTGTTCAGCAAATATTTAATGGGTACTTACTTGACTGGGCTTCTGACCCAAGTCCTGTAGCAAAGATGGGCCATTTTCATCTGACCCTCACATTGGACTTTCCCACCAGCCACTCTATACCACCCTCACCGACTTAGGTTAATCTCCTCAACAAATCTCCTGGATACCACCTCCACCCCACATTCACCTTGACATGCTGTGCATTGGCTCAAATCTTAATTAAAGGTAGCAAAAAAAACCCAAAAACGAAAACAAAACAAAAAAAAAAACACAACAACAACAACAAAAACATGAGTGATAAGAGACAGAAAGAATAGATTAGAATAATAAGTGCAAAGAGTAGCAACCATTTATTCTGTGCTAACTGTGAGCCAGCCACTGTTCTAAGGATTTTCGTATTTATTAACACTTAACAGGATAGACAGCAACATAAAGGCCCCAGTGAGAGAGGCCGAGCAGGAAGGAGTGGATATAGGAAAGAGGAAGTTTGCTGCCAAGAGAGGTGTCAGCTTTCACCACTTCCTTTCACTATCACATCAGCCTACTCAAGTCTCTGCCCAGTAGTGGTCTCCTACTGTCTTCCATCCACCAAAGATTTTGTTTCCAGTGCTTCTATTCTCAGTCTCGTTCCTCTTCCCTATCGGAATCTGGAAGGAAGAGGGAACCTGACCCATTCAAGAAGGTTTATTCTGCTGGAAGGGCATCAAATACTCCTCATAACCACTAAAGGAGAAAGCCCAATCTCCTTAAAATAAGTCTTGAATGCAAGAGGAAGCCCCCGAAGGTGTTGGAAGAGGGAATAACATAGTCCAGGTGGTATTTTAGGGTTTGTGGCAGAGGGTTTTGGTTTTCCCTGGGCTCCTGGCTTCACATGCTGGCAGAACATTCTAAAGGAGAACTCAGAGGATGAGGAAATGGTCATGGCTGCTCAGGAGAACACTGCTGTTCACAGAGTCATAGAGTTGGCATCACACCTATTCTCCAGTGATAGTTTGAAAGACTCTTGAGCACCTTGAACTGAGAGCAGTCTGCTCCGCCCCCTCCCCGCCCCACAACCTGCCACCAGGCTGGCAGTCCAGTCAGAGAGAACCAGCAATGTTTCCAACTCACTGAGTGCCTGACATGGAATTATAGCAACTTCCCTGTGCCCTCTCCAGCCCACCCTCAACTTCCTTGTCCTCCTTCATGTCCTACAGCCATGCTGCCGGCTTATGTGCCCCGAGTTGTACTGACCCAACCAACGGCCTCCTTCATCCTCAAGACCAACTGACCATCCCTTTCTTTGCTTCCATTCTGACTGCTCCACCTCTCCTGGCCACTCCCCCTCCTTTCTTCGGGCGTTCATTCAACAAACGATCATTTCACACCTGCTATATTCTGAGTGCTCTGCTAAGAAGTGGAGGTACAACTGTAAAAGTGGTCTCAAGAGCTTTGGCCTTCATGGAGCTCAAGAAAAGTGAACAGACATATAGGCGTGGGGAAGGGGCAATGATGGGGAAGAGCTAGGAGACATGGAAGCAGAAAGTCAGTCTAGCACGTCATCTACTCCCCGGACAAAAAAAAATACAGAAATCACAAAGTTTAGATGAAAACTCAGCAGATATCATAAGTGTCAGTGTGAATTTCATAGTCATTTGACTCAAAGGGGTGGGTAAAGCTGTAAATTTATTTTAATAAAATTTAATTAAAATCATGGCAAACTTAATAGTTTCTTTTATATGAACTTGGCTAATTAAAGATAAAAACTTAGCCTAAAATTTTCCCCTCTCTTCTTTTTCCCTTTCTCTCCCAGCATCATCTAAGTTGGGGTAAAGATGGAGAAGTGTTGGCTAATTGCCCAGCACTGGAGCTGTGTCAGAGCCACAGCCACGCCTCTGTTCCTCCCCCGCCTCTCCCATCACCGACCTCCCGCCATGTGGTCAAGTCCCCTCCTTTCACACCTGAGCCTTCTCTTCACTTTGTCTCTTAACTCAGCGGTCCCCAAACTTTTTGGCACCAGGGACCAGTGGTCCTATGCGAATCTTATGCCTGATGATCTGAGGTGGAGCTGAGCTGCAAATACAGATGAATCTTCTCTCTTGCCCACCGCTCACCTCTTCATGTGTGACCCAGTTCCTAATATGCCATGGGCTGGTATCGGCCCGTGGTTTGGGGGCTGGGAACTAGTCTTAGAGCCCCAGATTCTATGTTCCTGGATTCTGTGCCTCCAGAGAATGTAAAACAGAGTTAATAATCAAACAATCTCTCTTCCTAATGAGGACCCCTTTTTACCTCATATACAGAGCAATTTATCTTCCCTTTGTCTTAGCATCTCCCTCCATTCTAGGTCCAAGGCCTTATATTTGAATAACAGTAGCCTCATCAAAATGTTTTTACAACAAAACAGCATTATTCCTCCGAAGATGAACTCAGCTAAAATAAACAGATACAGTTCTTTAAAAATGTATTTTTTTCCTTTTATCCTGCTACATGTTAAAAAGTTCAGTTCCAAGTCTATTCTCTTTCTCCTGAACCATGTGCAAAGCCCACTTTCCCCTCCAAGCGCAAAGCCCACTTTTCTACAGAAAGACTTTAGTTTTGTTTGTTTGTTCAGTAGTCCCAGGTTCCAAGGTGCTAAAAAAATTGCATGAATTACAGGAATAAATTTGCCTACAGATCCTTAACAATGGTTATGAAAACTCTTCATCTCACACAGACTATTTTGCATCATTCCAGAGATACATGTTTTACCAGTTGTGCCATTATCATAATGAATTCAAAATATAAATATCAAGGACATGGGGGCTACATGCCCTTCTGGGTTACTCATGCCTGTCCTCCTTCTTTAGCATGACAAATGAAAGTTAGCTGTCACCTTACCATTTTAAGAAAACACATGCTCAGGGGCCTATTTCCTTAAAAAGCTAAAGATCAGTCAACAAGATAAATAGAAGAGAACTCAAGACATGTCTATGGTTAGCCTATGGTACTATAGTTGATTTAAAAAGAGAAGAGACAATCTCTTTCCATATATATATCCTTTCACAACCACATTTGGGCTTTGGAATATATCCATTGATTAAATTTAAGAGAGGTACTCTACCTCTAACCCTACTAGCTCAACAGGTGTTCAAGATGAACAAGTTACACTGGGCATGGGTAAATCAAGGTGGAGAGCTGCTTGTAAAAACAACTCCAGGGTGGAAAGTGTCCTAAAGCTAAGGCCAAAGTAGGAGGGACGTAACATGCACTATGCAGTCTAGGACAGCTTGGCGAGGCTGTCACAGTTTTGACCAAGAAATCAAAAGCTTTTTGGCCATCAGGATGAGGACAGAATAGCAGAGCATGTAGTAAATCATAGGCTGCAAGGTGTGACCTGCTTATGAGGGTGGCACCAGTGTGAAGGCACCTTGCTGATCTCTAGGGAGCACTGGTGGAATGTTGATGCTCCTGAATACATTCTGCTTGGGTGCCCACCCTCTAGGAGTCATGCTGATACAAGGAAGGCCTTTCCTGAAGTCATATTGAAAGGCTGGTCCAACCCTTCACTGAAGAAACAGGGAAAACACATCCTACATTTAGTGAGCATAATGTCAGCTGCATTTTTAGGGCCATGTGGTCCCCATCACTCCTCATCCCTTTTTTTCCAGGCCTGTGCTGAACTATAAATTTTTTAGAGAAAGATTCCAGATAAACACAGGCTCCTTGTTATTGGTGTAAGTTCAGAGCCTCTTTAAAGAACGATGAACAAATTATTTCCTTGTTCAGCCACACAAAGCTCACCGGTTATGCTCACATTTCAGGACTGCAAACTACGAGGTATGCAGGTAGTCAAATGAGGCTTTGATGTATGCCCTCTGAACAGTAAAAGTTTATACTCCACCTTCCCAGAGGCAACACTGGTATTCTGTATGGGGAGCAGAACGTCCCTGATACTCTGTTCGCTGAGCCATGGGCCCCAAAACATTTGGTTGTGCCTAAAATTCATTTGCCCTTTATCACTTAGCAAGAGGAAAGGGAGGAGTGGTGGGGGTCATGTAACAGTTTCACATTCATGATACCATCCATTTCTTTCAAAAACAGGAATTGTAGTATTATAATAATTATAAACCCACTTCATATATGAATGTTCTAAGATCACACAGCTGGTGTTATGGCTTTAAAATTTTAAACCCAGATATCCAAACCAAACATCTTCCATGCACTATGTCCAAAAAGTCCTGCCAAAAGCAAAGAGAGGAGGATGGGGAACATGCGTTATTTGCCAAAGCGCTGGGATATCAGGATTTCACAGGTTTTCAAAGATGGTGCTAGAGTCTTCAGTAGAGTATATGGTTCTTTTGAAGTAAAGCCAGGGTAATGGGAAACACTGAATTTGCTTTGTTAGATCCCCTCCTCCACTTTTGGCTCTTCCAAAGCCCAGCTTTTTCAAGTAAAATGACATGTTAAAAGCATTTTTGCTTTGCTGAGTCTGAATGGCCGCAATGTGGCAGCAGCCCAGAGCATGCTGGGAAGAGGCAGAGTTCCAGGTGAGGTCCAGTGACCCAGCACCGCCTCTGTCCTGACCAGGACTTGCTGCTGCTGAGGCTAACGATGAGTAAGTCTCTCTCCAAACCAAACAGTTATTAAGGGAGATGCGTTTTTAGACTGTGGCGGTCTAGTCCTCTGCTGGCAGCCTTTGAAAGCTGTCAGAGCTCTACTAAGGAAAAATGGAAGGGACGAGCATTTATTGGTTGAGTGGTGCTGACAGGCTGAGTACTTTGCTAACTGATCTACATACTTGGTGGCATTCCATCTTAACAGCATTCGTGTAAGGTAAAACTTTCTAGACTTATTTTGGGAGACGATAATGATGAGGTTAGAGAGAACTGACTTGCTGACCAGAAAGTCACCCAAGCTGGGACACACAGATTTAACCCCAGATCTCCTGAATGCAAAGTCTATTTTAATTTTACTATGCTGATTCTTGGCAGCCAGATTTTAATGCCCTTGGAATTTTCCACGTGTTCTAGATTCTGGTTCCTTAAGTAAAAGAGTTAAAAACAACAGAGGGCCGGGCATTCCATATTAACAATGCCCAGCTCGTTTTTGTTTTTCAAATCTCAACATGCACCTCTTCCTCTTGCTATGGAATTTGTGGCCAGTGCTGTCTGTACATTCTTACTGATCCACGATATGATAAGTAAAGAAACTGAAAATAAGTAAATGTTTACAGTTATTTGACAGAGTAATTTTTTCTTTGCAGTAAATCAAATATTTGGGCTTCAATTATGTATGTCTTTTTTTTATTTTCTTTTTTTCTAGTAATTCATTTTTAATGTGGTTTATAAAAACACTAGTATGTGATGGAATGGGGATTAAAGAAATAATACTGGTCACCCCAAGTTTGAGAAGCACTATCGCACAGTCTGAGAGATCTTTGACAGCAAGGCCCATCTTTTAGCATGCATTAAATGAATGTTTTGATGAAGGTCTGGATAACCGTGGAATCTTTCAATTAAGGAATGGCTTGTTGCTGAAAACTATTTCTGACCTATGCCGCTCGCCATCTCAAGCACTTATGATCTGAAGGGAGGATGACCAGTGAGGCAATTAAAAGCATGGACACTGGAATAAGAGGACATTGAATTTGAATCCTGTGTCTACAACTTAGCAGCTATGTGATCTTGAGTAAGTTAGCTTTGCTTAGACTTAGTCTCCTCCTCTATAAAAATAAGACATACATTAGGGAAATGAAAATCAAAACCACAATGAGAGTCCAATTCACACCCATTAGGATAAAAAAAATGGAAAATAATAAATGTTGGTCAGGGTGCGGCGACATTAGAACCTTATGCATTGCTGGTGGGAACGTCAAATGGCACAGTGGCTGAGGAAAACTGGTGGTTCTTTAGAAAGTTAGACACACAATTACCATGCAATCCAGCAATTCCACTCCTCGGTTAATACCCCAGAGAACTGAAAACAAGGGCTCAAGCAGACACTTGTGCGCCATGTTCACAGCAGTATTATTCACAAATTACAAAAGGTGGAAGAAAAACCCTCTAATGTCCATTGATAGATGAATGGATAAACAAAATGTGGTATATACATACAATGCAATATTATTCATCTTTATTACAAGATAGAGCGAGGCATATCACAAATGTTAGGAGTTGATTTGAGCAAAACTTAATTCCGATTGGACAGTGCCAAACCGGAAATGATTAGGATGCTCCACAGGCGGTAGCGAAAGGAAGTCTTTTATAGAGAAAGTGAGGAAGCAAAGCAAGGAAATTCTTTAATTGGTCATAATTTGCACAGTTGCCTTATTTGAGAAACCCTAATTGGCTGTTGGTGATTGGCTCTCCTTAGGTTTTGCTTTAGTAACCTTGAGGCATTCACAGGCTTAGGTTCTGGTTTGCTTACAGAGGTCACCTAGGCATTAGAGCCAACCCTGTCTAATGGCGTCCTTGTTTAATTAATTTTACATCCTTAAAAAGGAAGGAGATTCTGACATATGCGACAACGTGGATACACTTTGAAGACATAAGTGAAATAAGCCAGACACAGAAAGACAAATATTATATGATTCCATTTCCACGAGGCACCTAGAATGGGCAAATTCAGAGACAGAAAGTAGAATAGAGGCTACCAAGGGCTGGAGGGAGAGGGGAATGAGGAGTTATTATTTAATGGGTGCCGAGTTTCAGTTTGGGATGATGAAAGAGTTCTGGAAATGGATACTGGTGATGGTTGAATGACATGGTGAATGTACTTACTGCTACGAAATTCTACACTTAAAAATAGTTAAAATGGTACATTTTGTGTAATGTATATTTTTCCACAATAAAAAGAGAGAGCAAAACAGTAAAACAGTATTTATCCTCCTATCCTACTTATTCCTAACTGCTGTCAGCATATGCAGTCATTCTGAGCAGAGACTAAAAGAAAACATGCAAAAAGCACTGGATGAGGGGCTTTGTAATTTTTTGGATTTTCCAAATGTTCTTTAGTAAGTGAGTATGCCTTTCATGATTGGGAAATAAAGAATATGCAAAAAATTATTTTTTTGTTTAAAAGTAGAATTTAAAAACCAATGTTCTCCCCCATGAGAACTGAGAGGGTTTTGTCTTTGCTATAGAAGCAGGCCACGGAGTGGCTATTTTTATCTAAGGGCATCACCACAACCAGCTAAACCCAGCCACATTTTGTGTGTGTTCAATGTCTCGGGTTATTTTTCAGACATTTAGATGATTGGTGAAACCCCAACGGCGCTTGTCTGGAAGATGTTGGCTCTTAATTCCTAAGGTAAATTTAAGGCACATGTATCACCATCTCTTTTCAGTCATCTGTCTTTGAAGTGGGCTTGCCACTGAGCTTAACTTCAACGTTTTCCCCTGACGCTGCCTTCATCTCACTAAATTTCTGCGGTTGGTGGCAGAATTGCAGGCAGCATTTGGAGGGTGCAACTGGATGTACTCATTCAGCAAATTCTAATGAAGCAGCTACTGGGTCCCAGGCGAAAGGGATGCACAGAGCGCTCAGCGAGGTTTCTGCTGATGAGGAGCTCACAGTTGACAAGGAGAGACAGATGAGTAAACAAATGAATAAATGGAATGTGATGGACTTAATTACGGAGCTAACCAAGGGTAGTGAAAACACAGAGATTGTACAACTCAGAAAACCTTCCTGTGGCCACACCATCTAAAATGGAAATGGCTGGCAGCCCTGCCCCATCTTTCTCTCCCACTCCCATCTGTCACTCTTTGTCACACCTCCTGTGTAATTTCCTTCATCATTAAAAGCTCACGCCATCTTGTTTATTTACTTGTGACTTACATGATGATAAAAGCTCCAGGAGTGGGGACACCTTGTCTCTCTCAGTCACCACTGGACCACTCTGGGTAGTGGCACCTACAGTATTTCCACCCAGCAGCTGTTCAGGGACAGCGACCTGTGCGGAATGGGTATAGGACTAAAGTTCTGTTTTCAAACAAGCCCTAAGCTGCTTGTTTTGGTGATCACAAGTTTATTTGGCATGGCTTTGGGGGGAGACGTAGAGGTTAGGGAAAAGCAGCTCAGGACACCTCCTTCCTAGCTGTCCCCTTGTGACACCACTGTCCCATAGCTTCTTAGAACTCCAGGGGACCCAGAGTTATTTACTTTTAAATTTATAACATTTTGAAATGAAGCAATCAATGCCAGAAAGAGGTTACAAAAATTACGACATGTTTTAAATGTTTTCACCTAACAAATGAATGTTTTAAAAACAGAATGCAATGTTATTTTGTTAGTCACAGAATAATTCAAGTATCCCTCAAAAATTGAGTTATCGTACACCTTGGACAATGTATTCTGGTAATGGGACAGAAATTTAAAATAGTATGATAAGTGATTTCTCTTAATTCTGTTGGTAATCTCATTTGGAGAAAACGCCTCAAGTCTCTATTCACATGAAACCCGTATCAAGCAGTTCTCAGGTCTCAACCCCATTCCACTATGCTCTGCATAGTCCCTTCCTGGCACAGTAACTGCTCACCAAGTGGCTTAGGAAAAAATGCTAAATGAGCACATGTATGAAGAAACAAATGAATGAGTGAAGTCAAGAAAGGAAGGTCCCTGGGATGACTCTACAAAAATGTGCTGCATCCCCAGAAGCCTGGTAGTAGGACAATATAAATAACCTTCTGGGCAAGGGGACAGGTGGTAACTGCAAACGAGACAGAGTTGCAAATAATGCAGGGGGCACAGTACAATGTCCAGTGTGAGAGCTGGCAAGGGGCCAGATCCACTGGGCTTTGAGAAGAACGTAGAACTGATGAGGAGGCGCTGAGGGTCTTTAAGTAAGACAGCAAATATGACTCGACTTGCCTTTCAGAAAGATCACTTTGGCCCCAGTGTAGAGCAGGGGCCAGGCAATTATGGCCTCTGGGACAAATCTGGCCCTCCACCTGTCTTCGTAAATAAAGTTTTGTTGGAACACAGCCGAGCTCATTCCTCTGTGTATTGTCTACGCTGTTTTCACATTGCAGCGGCAGCACCGAGTAGCTGTGATGGAGACCATTGGGCCCATAGGGCCAAACATATTCACCACCTGGCCCTTTACAGAAAACAAAAATTGCCGACCCCTGGTCTGGAGGAAAGGGAAAGTGAGTCCAGAAGCAGGGAGGCCAGTTAGGAGCCTGCCAGGAGCCAGCAGGGTGAAGACGGAGAGGAGGGGCAGAGGCAGAGATGCTGAGGGAGTAGAATTGTCAGGACTCTGTGTTTGGTGGGGGACGAAGGAAGGGCGTTCAGAATGACTCCCTGTTTATTTCTTGGGGGACCAAGGTAGATGTCCTATCATTCACTGAGAAAGGAAAATAGCTTTGGGGACAGGGAAAGAAGATACTGACTTTGGTTTTCAACATGTTGAGTTTGAGGCTCCTCTGGGACATCCCGGTGGAAATGACCTCCAGGCAACAGGATCACCAAGCTTGGAGCAGCCTGGAGACTGAAAGCTAGACGTCCTCAGTACATTACAAGAGGTGGCTAAAACCGTAGGAGAGCGTGTGTACACAGAGACTGAGGATAGAGCTCTGGGGACTGAGGATGGAGCTCTGGGAACCCTCCAGAGCTCAGTCAGGGGCACACAGAAGCCCAACCTCTGTACCAATACCTACCTCCCACCCAGAAGCCCAGTGCCCTGCTTCCCCCTTCCTCTTCCGCAGAGACAGAGTGGGGCTGGGGAGCCTTCCTCCGCCTTCTAGCTCTAGGAACATATCCTTTTCATTAGAACAGCCCCAGCCTGAGAGGCATGTGAGAATCAAATCATTTTCTCTTTATCACCCCAAGTACTGCTCTCGGGTCACATCAAGGTGATGCCAAAGGCTGGGATGAAAAGTGGACTGCCCCATGAGGTGCTTGGAAGCCTACGGTGATGGATCAGGTTTCTCTTTTCATCCAAACAAAAAAATATTGGTGGGCATTTGCTCTGTCAATGTCCAGTTAAAGAACTGTCTAAATGTTTTCTTCCAGAGACATTTTCGTTGGAACCCTTTCCCCAAGATCATGACCTTAGCTCTGGGCTTAGAAGGATGACATACAACATGTATACATATATACGTATAGATGTATATATGCATATGACATATAGCATATGTAAATGTCTATCATATAATATATGATATCATATAACATGTGATGTGATATATATGATACACACACATACACACACTTTATTTTTGGTCCGACTGGCAAACTGATGCCCCAAAGGAGGAGTCTGCAAGTAGGTCAACACGTTTATAGCACAGGTAAAAATGTCCCATGTCTTCTGACTCTAATCCTGTGTTCCTCCCTCCTGGTTTCCCCTCAATGTTCCTCAGGCCTTAGCCACCTTGACATGAATCTGAAGGCTGTCCCTCCCTCCTTCCCGCATCTTCCCCTCAAGCCCTACCTCGCCGAGGAAGGTGTCAGGGAGACACATGCAGGCACCGCAATAAGGCTCATTCCCCACACCAGAGTCCCCCTGAACACTTTGGCCTCCCGCACTATGCCGACTCTTCCTGCAGAGATGCAGTGAGTGCCCCGGTTGGTGGGGACAGCTCTTGCTCCATGGCTCCCTTTGGGTATCTCCAAAAATCCTGAGCCTGGGGATTTGCTTGATTCTCCCCTCCCTCCTCAGTGATTATGAGGCAGTAATTACGGCTTAGTGGGTCTGCTCTGTAGACTCCAACTTTTTTATGGTTCGACTATTCCAAAGTCAGGCATGTTTGGCTCTCCCACTGATCACACACTCCAGCAAGGTTCTTATCATATTGAAAGTCATCTCTTGCTATCCATCCTGCTGACTCTTGCACCTGTCTTTCAATTCGTTCCAACTGTAGGTGGAAATTAGGTAGGTTGTCAAATTTTCAGAACAGTGAAGCAGGAATTTTTAAAACAAAAACTGTGTGTCTGTGTAAGGTGTGGAGAGAGGGGTAGGTTGGCTCTGATATTTTGTTTTTGTGGTAATTTATGTGAGACTCACATGCTTTACCTCTCTGAGGAAGAGGAAGTCTGAAGCTGAAAACATTGTGTTTGGCGTGGGAACGAGGCCTATCACAGTCTGGCCCTGCCTGTCCTGTTTACTCACCATGACCGGCTGCTTGGAAGCCAAATTCAACTCTCCCTCCAACATGATCCGATCTCCCAGCCATTAGGCCTTTGCTGACTTGGGTCTTCCCACATCTCCACTTTCAGCCTCAGCTTGAGCCTCTAAGTGACAGGCCCTGAACCAAGACTGAAGGAGCATGAGCGACCTCAAGGCATGAACTCTCTGGTCCTGTGTTAGTTTCCTAGGGCTTCCGGAACAAAGGAAAATGAACTAGGTGACTTAAAACAACAGAAATTTACTCTTTTACAGTTCTAGAGTCCTGAAGTTTGAAACTGAGGTGTCAGCAGGGCCATGCTTTCTCTGAGAGGTAGAATCCTTCCTTGCTTCTTCCTAGCTTCTGGTGGTAGGTGGTGATCCTTGGTGTTCTTTGGCTTACAACCTCTGCTGTCACGTGGCCTCGTTCCCTTGTTGCGTCTATGTGTCTCTGTGTCTTCATGGGGCAGTCTGCTCTTCTTATAAGGACGTCAGATATATTAGATAAAGGGCCCGATGACTTTATCTTAACCTGATTATAGCTTCAGAGACCCTATTTCCAAGTAAGGTCACAGCCACAGTGCACGGTGTTGGCATATCTTCTTGAAAGATACAATTCGACCCATCACAGTTCCTATTCACTTTTTCAAGGCTCGGTCTAATATCCTTGGGGAATGCTCTCTGGT
This sequence comes from Pteropus vampyrus, assembly GCF_000151845.1. Taxonomy (NCBI): domain Eukaryota; kingdom Metazoa; phylum Chordata; class Mammalia; order Chiroptera; family Pteropodidae; genus Pteropus; species Pteropus vampyrus. Next base: position 2,517,544 of record NW_011888884.1, on the reverse strand, counting down.
GCCCCAACCAGTTGGAGCCCTATTCTTCCTCTGCCCTCCCAGGAATCAGTCTCCATCTTCCGGTACTTATCTTAAACTGTCTCACAGATGTGTTAATTTGAAGAACATAACCTCCCAAAAATGGGAGAGATTAGAAATGGTTAATTTGGGCTCAAGATATTATTTCATGTTTGCACAGCCTCTTGTAGACTGGAGAGTTTCTGCATTCATTCATTCTGTGGCCCTTCCTGGAACTCTGCATAATGCTCTGGCCCAAGGAAGCTTCTCACAGAATCCAGGACTGAATGGAGGTACTGGCACAAACAAACCACAGCTGGCCAGGAAAGCTCTGGCTAATAGATGCCCCACAGATGCCTCTGTGGTGTGTGCCTCTGCCTGCTCGCCAGCCAACAGGTGTCCTCCCAGTGATTTCTCTGGGTACTGTTGAATCCAGAAAGCGGGCTCTTCAAGAGCAGCGTGTGGCTTGGCTGAGTCAGGGCCCCTTCCTTCCCCACCCTGGCATGCTTAGCTCCCTGCAGCAGCCCAACTGGCAGGCCCGGCTGCTTCCCTGCCTACATTCCTAAGCCACCCCTCTTGGACAAGATGAGTACCTGCAGGTCTGCCTCCAGCACTGGTGGGAGGCTTGCTGCCCTTGAGAGTCTAGCAACTGGTGACCTGGGCTGAATTCTAGATACCCACAAATCTCCAAGTTGTCATTATTTAGCCCAACCCACAGGGTAGGAGGACTTCCTAATATAGAAATCATCAGAATGAGGTACACGTGCATTCCAAATCCCAACTCTGTCCTTTAGGCAAAGCTCTGACCTTGGACAAAGTCATGTAATTCTCTAAGCCTCTGTGATTCATCTCATGTTGAAGTGGGTTTAATGACAATTTCTTTGCAGCATTATTAGAAGGAAGGCTAATTGTTACGAATATGGGTTCTGCAGTCAGCAGCCTAAATTCAAAGGCAGACCATCAACTTGGAGCAAATCACTTATCCCATCAAGCTATAGTCTCTTCAGCTGGGCTGTTACTAGTCAAGATAACTGTATTTATTTCCTATGGCTGCTCTAAAAATTATCATGAATTCGGTGCCTTCAACAACACAAATTTATTTGTTTACAGTTCTAGAGGCTGGAAGTCTGAAGTCCTTTTCATTAAGACAAAACCAGGGTGTCAAAAGGGCTGTGCTCCCTCCAGAGACTCTAGGGAAGAACCCATTTCCTGGTCCTTTTCAGCCTCTAGAGCTCCATTCCTGGGATTGTGGACACTCTGTCCTTCAAAGCCAGTAGTACAGCATCTTCAAACTCCCTCTCCTCCCATCATGATATCACCCCCCAGCCTTCTGTGTCAAATCTCCCATTGCCTCCCACTTATGAGGACACTTCTGATTACACTTAGGGCCCACCGGGTTATCCAAGATAATCTTCCCATCTCAAAATCCTTAAGTTTATCACATCTACAAAGCCTTGTTTGCCATATTAGGTAACATTCAGAGTCCAGGGATCAGGACATAGGTTTCTTTGGGAGGCATCATTATTCAGTCTATCACCACAACATCAAAAATATGTATCAATCAGTGTCACATGGCACAGATCCCTCGGGATAGTCCTCCACTTTCTTGCCTCATGGGAAAAGCAGAAGATGGGGAGTAACTCGGGGAGATCAGGTCGGCACTATTTACTAACTGGGTTTGAATTATTTCAGTATTTTGGTACCCGACCATACTGGCTGAATATGAGCCCTGCTATTAGTGAATATTTCAGAGAGCAATCATCGTGATTAGATCACACAATCCATATCAAGAAGTCAGTACCATGCCTGGCATACAGTAAGTGCTTAATAAATGTTAGCTATTAATATTGCAATTAATAGTGATATGGTGCCTCCCAGGGGCCTGGATTTTGTTCTGAGTGGATTAATTTCACCAAAAGACGAGAGCTCCCCCAATTCCAGGCTGCCTCTCTGCTGTCCCTTCAGGCAGCACAGATACCCCAGCATACCTGGGTGCTGGTGCTCTTGGATGTCAGTTCTCCCCATCTTTCTCAACTTCCTCCCCACTTTTCCCAGGACTCACTCTCAATTCCCTCCATATTCAGGACCCAATCTCTTTTTTTTTTTTTGCAGATCCCTCGGGATAGTCCCCCATTTTCTTATTGGAGTTGGCACTCGAATAAGAAAGTTGGGTCAACATACTCATTCATCAGCCCCCCGTTTGCCCAGAGAATAAATTATGCTTCCCATTTCCTCATCTACATACATGAGCTGTGGCCAAGAATGCACTGAAGGCTTCCAACTGCTTGAAAGATGGCCAGACATCCTGACCCTGGAGTTTGTCCACTGGAGCCAGGCTCTGACAGTTGCGAGATGTCTCCTGCTCAACAGTCCATTACTCTGGGTCAACTGATTGACTGAGCCTGGAGGAGGGCTTAGGCCATATCGGTCCCTGTGAACTGACTATGAGCCTGCTCACGGCCTAAGGCAACTGCCTTCTTACGGAGCCAAGTAAATACCCGCCTGGTAGAATCCTTTCTACAAGGAAGAAGGTTCTAGGAGTCCCTTGGTGCTAATGCCCAGTTAATCTTTGAAGTTTAGCTCTCCAAATACCTTTATTGTATTTATTTATTTATTTTTTTCATCTAATACTTAGAGCACCAGTCAGAACCCTTGGCATGTTCTAGAAATCCAAACTCAGTGATAATAGCTACAGCTTATTAAGTGCTTATTATGTGCTCAAGAGAGCATAAAGAGCTTACATCAATCCTCCAATTGTAATAAAATGCTAAAACTGAGGCTTACACAGGTTAAGTAACTTATAAATGGTGTTTCCAGGTCTCCAACTTAGAATGTCAAAGTCTTGTTCTGTTTTTCCCTGCAATATCATACTGCCTGTGAATGACAAAACAATCCTTGCACTCAGAAGTTTCTGTCTAGTGAAAGCATATTTTATAATTAAATAACCATTCTTTCCTGCCTTCTGAACAAGATAGTTAGAGCTTGAAAACAGAGGACGTCTCTCCTATGTCAGAAGGTAAGAGCCAGTAACATCTTGAGAGACCACCTGATTTAAACCCCCACTATGAAGATGGAGAAACTAAGTCACTGAGAAGGACAAAGACTCCCCTAAAACCCCACACTGGGTATATAGAAGAGCTAAGACTGGAGCCCACCTTCCTACAACCCAGCCCGTACAAGTTCTCCCCACTGCCTGGGCCCCCAGGGGAAAGAAGAGTTAGGATTAGGGTTGGTAGATTTAGCAAAAACCAAAATAGGATGGCCAATTCCATTAGAATTTCTAATACACTTCTACCAAAAGATTATCCATTGTATATATGGAATTCAAATTTAACTAGGTCTCCTGCATTTTATTTGGCAACTCTAGTTAGGATGGATCCTTGGGCAGTCAGGGCTTTGGGAAGGGGTGAGGGTAGGAGAGTCGCATCCACCCCTTACTTGATTTATAGCTGATGATATGAAATTCAGAAAAATGACCTAAGGAGCTACAGTGAGAGGAAGACAAGGGACAGGTCTGGGTGCTGCTCAATCAGAATCCACAGCATCCAACGAGTCAGAAGGTCCATACTCACACAAAACCCTCCAGGAAGGAAGGAGGTAATGGACACGGTGTGACTGTCAACATGAGCAGGAAGGAGGCAGCACAGAGGAGGGAGAGAGGGGCTCAGCCTAGGTGGAGGATTCCTGGACGAAGGGACAGTTCTCAAAGGAAGCAGAACTCTTCTAAGAAGCAGTGGTCACCAGGAAGATAGGGTAGTGGTGGCAGGGCATCCCAGGCAGAAGGAACAGTTCAAATATGCCTCCTGATTTTTTTTTATTCCCCACTGCTAGTCTTCTTAGTGTCTGGTAGCTTGCTACAATAGAAAAAAAAAAAAAATCCAAGATGTGGCTTAAGAATTTTCAGTCACATCAGTAAGGCTTCCTAGCTATGTGACCTGGACACACTTACAGAACATTGCTGAGTTGTTTTTTTTTTTTTCCTTAATAAAATGGGATTCACAGAACTGTTGTTCAAATCGGATAAGAAAATGAGAATACCACTTGATAAAGTATTGGTATGAATGCTAGCTCTTACTGCAGTAAATTCCCACTTTCTACCGAACGAATGTTGTTCTGTATTTCCTCTCTTCCCATCAAAAACACATCAAGATCTTAAAGCAGATCCCATTTGTGAATCAAGTCCTCTGCTGCTTCATCATCCCTTGCCCTTCTAGTTTGAGAAGAGAGTAACTGAATGATTTGAGGCTGTGAAGGGGCCAGATCCCCCTGGGTCCCTGGTTTCCACAGTCATTTCGGAGAGCTGCTTTAGCTCTCAGCAGCACACTGGCCACTACTAAATAATTTTCTGTAGCAGTAGGTTGTAGGAAATCGTCCTTTAGTATGTAAAAGTTTCAAGAATGAAGTCAAGTAAATATTATCAGTGTTAAAAAGTAATTATGTGGAGAGACAGGAGTGGGAGTTGAGACAATGAGGAGCCAAGAGAAGAAGGAGGGAAGGAAGGAAGAGGGGGAAAGAGAAAGAGAGGGGAGAGAAGAAATAAGCTGTGCTAGGATCTGGTTACTCTGTTTGCAAGTTGGCACCTTTGGAACTAAAGTGAATGATAGGAGCTCCCTGAAACATTTTCCTCATCTATGAAAAGAAGAAACCCTATTTGCAGATAGGCTGAGCAGACGGTCATTGAAAAACATTAGAAATTTTACTAATATTTATGTAATGCCTTATAGTAGACATGGTACATTCTGATCCATCATCCTTCTTGAATCTCAAATGACGTTAAAGTGAGTAAGATAATGATTGTTATCTGTATTTCATACTGAGATTCGAGGAGATCAATGATTTTCCCAGTATCAACTAGCTAATACATGGCACAGCTAATTGCTATGGGACGACTCGCTCTTCTCCATGACTCTGGAATCCACAGAGCGCCTGCTGTGGGCTGGGCCTTGTGTTATGTGATGGAAGTGAAGTCAGACAAACCGAACTGGCCCCTGCCCTCAAGGAGCCTACTGTCTATGGGGAAGACAGACATTAAGTTGATAACCTTGCAACTAAATATATGATTACACTCTGGTAAAAGATACAATGAAGTCAAATAACAGTCTCTTAAAGAGTAAATCACAGGAGGGATAACTGAGGTGGGGAAGGGTATAGGAGAAGGCCTCTTTGCAGAAGGGAATTGTAGGCTGAGAGAGTGTGTGTGATTCACCCAGACCTGGAATGAGGCATTCTAGGCAGAGGGAAGAGTGTATCCGAAAGCCCTAAGCCATAAAACTGCCCCATTATGGCTGGAGTGTAGTTTTTCAAGAGGGAAAGAAGTAAGGTTAGGTGGAGAGTTAAAAGAGGGTAGCTCAATGGTTCTGAGTAAATAGAAAAGACACAGAAGAAGTAACAGCTTGCTGCTTTTCCGAGATTTCTAATTGTCCCAGTCACACCCTCACTAGATGTTTTTGAGGTGCTAAGAAACTTGTTTTGTCTGTAACTGCACTTTTTAAAAAAAGTCTGAGTTTATGTTTTCCAAGTACGATAATTAGTCAGAAAGGCTTCACATTGTATAATTCCATAGATATTATGTTCTTCACTAGTTACACAAATAATTGAGTATGCCTCATAAAGATGACTTAATTTCACAAATGAGTTGTACTCAAGTAAATATTTACTTCTAAATGCAATTTTGTCAAAAAACTTCTCAGAACACTTTCATTAAGCTCGCATGATGCATAAGCTATGTAGTTATTAAATCATTATGCAGAGGGATGATAACTTTTAAATAAAGAGAAACACATGCTTTCAATGCATCAAACACTTGTATGGGGCTACTTACATGCCAAGTCTTGCGATAACCACAATAACTTGGATCTTTGATTTCTGGTATTAGCGTGTGCTCTCTCTTTCTCTCTCTTATTGTCTCTCTCTCTCTCTTTCCCTCTCTCATTCTCTCTCCCTGCACCCCCATAGTCAAGTCCAAGATAAAGCCATGATCTCTTACCTTCTTTCCATCTCCCTGCACCAACCCTGGTCAATTACCACGTACATGGATCCTTGCAGCAGACTTCAACATGTCCTAAGTCCACTCCTGTCGCCTTTCAGTCCATTATCTACACAGCAGGCAAGTGAATTTTGTACAATCTAAACCATATTATAACACTCAGTTGTCTAATACCTTCCAATGACTTCCCAAATTACTTAGAATAAAACCTAAACTTACCAACAGAAAGAAAGCATCAGTCACCAGACCCAGTCACTGCCCACCTGTCCCACTCCTGACACACAGCTATACCCTTAAGCTCTCCATGCTCCAACTGCAGTGGACAGTTCTCTCTGCCTGGATCATTTAAGCCGGTTCAGCTCTCACCCCAGGAATTTCCTGCCATCACTGTCTTTCTCCCTGCAATGCTCTCTCTCCAGTTCCTCGCAGCATGGCTGACATCTCAGCATTCAACCCTCGGCCAGACTTGCTTCCTCTGAGAGAGCTTTTCTTCCTTCTGCTCACTCTATCACGTAACTCTGTTTTATTTTCTTCACAACACCTACTTCTCACTGTTTGAATTTAGCTTGCTTCTTTCTCGAGTTTTTATTGTTTGACTCCCCTCCCCCACCCCCTTGGCTCTATATCTCCATGAGAAGAAGGATCTGGCTTGGCTTGTTCACAGCAGTACCCCGGGGGCTTCAAATAGGGCCTAGTCCATTGTAGATGTTCAATAAAATTTGTCGAATATAAATCAATTAAGACGTGATACCTACTTGAAAGATCGATCATTTCTAAAATTAAACTGAACAGCAGGCAATCTGAAACAAGTGCTGTCGTGGAGGTGACGAAGTTCTACAGCTGATCCTTCTCTTCCTCAATGTTGCCCCCACCCCTTGGTTATAATGAGAACGCCCTGAAGAGTCCTGCTTCGGTCCTGCCTCTCTCCAGTTCATTTTCCACAACGCAGTGAGCGCTCTGTCCTATTCTCACAGCCTTAAAGGATGCAGTATTAACCCATTAGCACCCATACAAGGTATTTTAAGTTTTGGTTCCAGCCAAACTCAGCGGCATCACTTCCGGCCCTCCCCTACATGCATCCTTCAATCCTAGGAAGCCAAAACACTTGCAGATGCAAATCACCCGGGCTCCACCTTTCCTCCCTGTTATTAACATCCTGTTCTCTCTGCTTGCAAGTCCACTTCCATTTCTTAGCCTGGCTAACCCCTACTCCTTGGTCAAGGCTCAGCCCTAGAAGATTTCACTTCTAAAACACCTTTACCGTTTCTCCCCTGCACCTTCATCCACTACCCCAGGCCAGACAGATGCCTCCTCCTTGCTCCTATCATTCTGTGTACTCAGAGCCATCCTAGGACTCACTACACCTGTTTTATGTCTCCACAAGACCAGGAACTACAGGAGGCAGTCTGATTTATCTGATTTAGCACAGACTTCTCAGTATCTAACATAATACACAAGAAATACTTACAGAATAAGTAACTGAATTAATAAATACATAGAATAAAATCCTCAGGGGCCAGGAAGGTGTGCGCTGAAAATAGATGAGGCCAATTCGGGAGGCTTCTAGAAATAAGCAGCGGGCCTGTGGTCACTTATGAGCAATTCCAAATCCCAAAGCTCTGAAAACCAAGGCTTTCCTTAACCCATTAGGTGGCAAAACCTCACTTGACCCATTTAGTAGCTTTATTTATTCCACTTAGTATGAACATCCATATACTTTGCTAAAACATATTCATGCATTTAAATGCAAGGTGCTGCCCTAGACTCTATTGGAATTATTTTTGTGATATACAGCATATAAACTCTATGACCTTTCTTAAATGCAAAAACATTCTGAACTCAAAAACATATCTGGCCTCAAGGATTTTAGATAAAGGATTATGGCTCAGAAATTGAACTGTCCTAACAGACGAATAGGATCCCAGCAGACAGAACTGCACAGGAAGTAAGAGAATGTCCAAAAGAAAATTTGCCAGTGGACGAGGAACGGTGATTTGTCTAGAGCCACCTGAGAGAAAAATGTGTAAATTCATAGGGAGATAGTACTGGAAAGATGTCTGGGTCTGATAGAGCCCTTGAACTCTAGGTTATGGAGACTGAACTTTATAAGTGTTTGGAAGTCAGTAAAGGGTTTTTCAGCAGACAAATGAGGTAATGTAAAGCATCTCAAATAGTCTGGGAATGACTTGCATTTATTTTCTTAGTTATGTGGCATTAAACTACTCTGAGCCTCAATTATTTCACCAGGAAAATGGGGATAATTTGAACTGAAAATCAAATGAAGAGAACGTGAAGTATTTTTTAAACTGTAAAGTTCTTTTAAGATAAAAACTATAATTATTATTAACTGACAATGAAAACCGAAGGGTGGGTAGTGCGGGGTTTAGGAGGTCAGTCTGCCTGTGCCGAGTTTGCGGGATAGCTAAGAAGCAATATTCAACAACCAGGCGGAAGCCACAGGAGTTTGTGCCTAAAACGACTGTGGAATTTATCGTAATGATGCCCCTCCTAGAATCTGAAGGGAGTGACGTGTCCTCTTGTATTTACATGAACTGTGACATTGTGTTTCTAAATTTTGGTTTCTTTTGAGAAAAGGTAAGGCAGTAGTAACTTGTAAATATAAAATTTTTGCGAGATTGTGTTAATAAGGAGCTGAAACACTGAAACTGGCAATCCCTTCGTGTGAAGGGCTTTGGTGCTACATCATTTGCATTTTATTGATAAAAAGATATTATGGGAAGTCACTGGATAATAAAGAGAGCGTTGGAGTTTGTCTCTGGATATTTGTCCTAAATGAAAGGATTACTGGTTTGTTCTGCTTCTGAACTTTCTTTTCTTCCAAATTATTTTTTTCTTCCAAACTACATCTTTGAGAACACACTGAAATTTAATGGACTCGAATAACCAGAAGGACCATTACATTTCAAACGTCAGTCATTTTATAGATTGAGACTGAGGTCCAGAGGTGGGAAGTGACCTGCCTATCATCACACCGTAGTCAGTCTAAGAGCATGGTCTAAAGGCCAGTCAAAGCCCTTTCGATTTACAATGGTGACAGAATCTATTGCATAGCTAGAGGGGATGACATGAGCCTGAAAAGAGAGAAGCAGATTGTGTCGATCATCCCTTCCCCCAAAATGAGTGGGAAGGTGTTTCCATCTTTTCCCGTGTCTTCCAGTCTAACTGTAGCTTACTTCTAAACAGTATCTCCCTGTCCCCATCTCTCCGACACCTAGAACAGATAGATACCTGACGGCAACAGTTTTGCAACTAGGGGGAATGACAAAGAAAATTCTAGTGCATTTTTATCACCACATCAAGAGAGGTGTGCTTAGCGCTGACTCATTCTGTCCCACACTGTGAGCACTGGACACTGACGTGCACGGTGATGAGCTGCTCACCCAGCACCGCTGAGGATGGACACATAGGGTTTGGGATGTCCTGTGGGATAAATGGGTGTGCCTAGTTCAGCTGTGAGAGCTCCCTCTCCGTGAGGAGAGCCTGAACCGACTCCAGTCAGGGCCGCATGTGAGAGCTAGCACTATGCAATTATGGAAGGCGAGTCTCAAGATCCATAATCAACTCTCACTCCAAGGAGTGAACAGCCTACTCAAATGCAGCAAAATGAGGAAAGCTCCTGGTTCCCCCTGAGGTGGTAACCACGCTATTTAGAAGACAGTTAGCCAGATCATTCTGGAGAAACACAGTGAAGGCTGAGCTGGGCGGCCGCAGGGAAACTGGAAGGGGCGATGGAAGGACGACTCAAAAACTGAACTTCCGGCTTTGTATGTTCCTTGGTATGTTCCTTCTTAGGGTCCCTGACATTGTTCTTAATGCAGCAGATCATCACGTGAACAGAGAAACCCATCCCTGTGTCTCTTCTCTCTCACGCGATCTCCTTTTGAAGCCACGATAAAAGGAAGTCTACTGCAGGAGGCTGCGGTGGTTTGAGTATACAATCCAGGTTAGACAAAATCAGTGCTGAAACCAAGCACTGTACTTTCGACAGCTGGGATAATTAGAGCCAATTCTCTCTGGAAATGCATTTGTTTCCTCATATTAGACACATGACACCTGCCCCCACACACTCTCTACATATGCATGTATATGTATTTTCAAGTTGTATAATAAATCATTCGTTCATTCATTCCACCAATATGCATTTACTGAGACATACTGGGTACTGAGAATACAAAGGGAGGAATGCTTACTAAGCTGTATTTCCATTTTGAAGAATCTTGGAGGTTTTCTGTGATGTGTTTGTTTCATTTTGTTTTTAATTATTTTGATGGAATAAGAGAATTTAGCTCCTAGCTACTTACTGCTCTTTATTTCTTCACTCAGAGTTTTCTTTGGCGCATGTCATAATCAGGCCCCTCATTCTGCCTGGGGACAGTTTAGTTTTACTTTTGCTTTATCAGGGCCACAGTGAATCTTCCTTCCCTCACAGAAATATTGGTCTCTTGTGAAGCTTTCCCTATTCTTGATCTTCTCAGCATTAATCATTAATAATTTCTTCCTCGATGCCCCATAAACACCCTGATACTGCATTTCTCTCACTTTTTTGAGATCTATTTGTTTCTACGTCGGTTAATGATTTTAATTTCTTTCTCAGCTCTAGAACATAACCCAGGGCTTGGCACATAGTCGATACCCAGTAAACGTCATCCCAAATAAATTTAATCAGGCACAAATGTATTTTCCCTCTTGAAGTCATTGTCTAATTCAAAAGAGTATTACACCAGATAGTCTGAAAGACAGATATATCATGCCAGCCTGTTAATCACCCCAAATTGTGGAGATATGCCCTGCCTTGGTAAAACGACCTTACGGAGATGTATGACCTAGCAGCTATTGATGTTTTGAGACCCACTCTTAGACAACAACGGACTCAGCCAAAATGAGCCCCAGATCTGGGTGAATGCGAGGACGTTAATGAGTGGCCTGGATGAATTAGACAGGCCTGGTTTGCTTCATATTCAGCCTGATCCAGTTTCCATGCATCTTAGAAAAATAAGGACAAATATTTAGGCAATGTTGCAATCCAAATGAAACAAAAATGTTTTGTGATGTATGGGGGGATCAGTGAAGGAGCATATAGAGCACATACCAAATGCCCGTCTAGGGAATCATTTCGGGGAGAAGTTAGATGTCTTGGAAGACTTGGCAAGAACGCAGCTGAGAGCCGTGTGCAGCCCATCGATGCATCACGATTCTGTTTCTCAGCTTATATAACACAGTGGAAATGAGGCCCTCGACTTCCTCACATTGGAGAGCAAGGCTGACAGGCTTAAGGATGGATCACTTTAGCACTGCTTAATATTCCTGCCACTACTTACTGCTTTTAATAGGATCCACAGCCTGGCGGTTTGTTTACCATCTCACAAAATGAGGACTTACCAAAGGGGAAAGGGGAGCAGTATATGGCCAATCTAACATTTCATTATCTTTAAAGTGGTAAATGTGATGGAACTGAAATGCACAGGAAGACAAATAGCTTAGTTAGACATGTATTCCTCTATTGACTCATTTATTCAATGTGGCTCATTCAAATATAGGCGGGGGGGGCGGAATTAAACGGCCACAAAACAAAAGAGATTCTCACTTTCCTCCTCCTCACCCATTTCTTTGTCCTTTTACAGGAGCCATGAGAGAAGCAGAGGGACTAGAAGCATGTTTTCTTGATTGCAAGGAAATACAGCGAGACGTTTTCAAGGGTGGATTCGAGCAGTAAGCATGTTTTTTTTTTTTCCTCTAACTGTTATTTCAAGTCTTTTTTACTGTGAAACATGACATATGTACATAAATAAAGGGGTTTAAATGTATAGACACAGTTTATAAAATGTTGTTGAATGAATAGCCGTTTACTATGACCAAGGTCAAGAGATAGTCACCTTCCTAATCATGATGCCTACCCTCTTCTACCCCCAAGGTCTCCACCTTCCTGACCCCTATGGTAATGATTTTCTTTATCATCATTGTTTAATCATTTTTCTATATCTCCTAGAAACAAATACTCTGTATCCATTTTAAAGCTTTATATAAAAAGACTAAAGTTGTATGTATTCTTTTTAATTCAACTTCTTTAACCCAACATTATGTTTTTAAGATTCATGTATTGTATGTATCTGTAGTTGATTTGTTTTTATTGCCATATAATATAACATATTAGTCTAACCTATGGTTAATCAATGTTTATATTGTTTCCAATTTTGGGCTCTTTGGACCAATGCTAATATAAATATCTGTGTTGGAATTTCCTAGTACAAATGTGCACATATTTCTTTATGGTATATACTTAGGACAGAGATTGATGAATAAATAGTTATGCATATCTCCAACTTTAATAGATATGGAAAATGTTTTTAATATAATGTAACAAATACAATATTATAGTGTCTTTAATAATAAAAAGCATTCTACATTAATGGGTAGAAATACACTAAAAAGTTTTAATGTACAGATGACCTAAGCTTAATGTGGGAATTTATCATGAAAAGAAAAGCAGTCATAATGTCACTGTGCCTAGTTTATCACAAACCAGTGGATTTCCTTTATTGAGATGATTCTCTTAGGCCTTTATTCTAGGAATTTGGGAATAGAAGTGATGAGTCATGAATTGGGAGGTGTATCTGTACTTGTTACTTAACTGCGAATATGTATTTTTCAGATTTAGGATGGTTTTCTGTAATACCGTAGAAGATAACATTGGCCTTCTGGTACTCATTCTATATTGAAGGTTATAGAAGAATAAATGAAGGCACTAAAAATTGGACAGATAGGAAATACTTGGGGAAAAAATGAGATGATGACATGCATTTTGAAGAAAAGCTAACTGAGAGAAACACGATTTTAGCACTCCAGTCTCAGAAAGGCCTCGGCAAAGAAGAATAGACCTACATAGGAAGACTTTCAAAGAAATTTAAACATTTATTTAGCAAAGACTGTATAGAGCTAATTATGCAAGGTGCTCTTCCAGACCCATGAGAGAGGTCTCGGGGAGGCAGATATCAGATGAATTTTCTAACAGGACAGACTGCTTGTCAGATGAAGATCCCTTGTCTCTGGAGGAACAGGGCCTCAGAGAATGCTTTATGAGCTGTGTAGAATAGTTCACATACAGGTTGCAAGATTTGCTCTGCTCTTACTAACCCTGTGGCCATGGGCAAGTTACTTAACATCTCTGGGTCTCAGTTTTATCACCTATATAATGGGAAAGAATTGTAAATAATAATACCTTCCTCATAGTGTTGTTATGAAAACTGCATGTGTGTGCATGTATGTACATACACATAATGCTTGTCACGATATCTGACACGTTATATGTACAGAGCACAGATTTCTTTGACAAAGACTATGATTTATCTTCTAACTGCTCCAAGTATAAGCTGCATGAGCTTAGGCAAGTGATTACTTGTTCTGAGCCTCAGTTCCTCCATCTATAAAGGAAGAGTAGTCACAGCTCTGGAACAATCAGTGGGTAAGTGGTATAAAAAGTGTAGCCTGAGCCTTAGGACCCAAAGGCCTGGGTGCTCTCCTTTTTCCTAGGCAAGCTACTTTAATTCCTCTGAAATTCCGTTTCCTTTTGATAAAATCGAGATAACAATACCTGCCACAATTTAACATGGTTAAGCCCCTGGCATGGGCATGATCTTATAGTAAGGCCTCAAAGCCTTTCTGGGCTTCTGTGAAATGAAGAAGGTGATTGATGTCAGTCCTTTCTAACTCATAGGATACTTGTGAGGATTATAATAAGATAACGGTAGCGAAGTAACTTTTAAAACTATAAAGTGGCATGAAAATAAAAATTCAAATTATCAAGAACCTAAATTAGTGGGCCAAGATTATTACTGCCTCGCTTTGTTTGACAAAAAAAAAAAAAAAAAGAGTATGAAAAAAACCCAAATACTCTTTTAACATTCAAGATCCTTCTAAACAGTATATTCATATTTATTCAATATTATTCAATGTGCATGTGCTATATCAGAGTATTTTCCTAGTAGAATTCTTTTTTAAAAAATTATTCTGATCTAGTTCCAAAGCTGATCTCATAGCAATAATCACAGGAAGATAAATACAAAACTCAATAAGGGAAGAAATTGGGATTAAGGAAAAATCAAGGCAAAAAAATAAAATGAAGCCAGAGGCAAGATTAATCCCTGAGAAGTATGGTATAATTCTACACTCTGATAAAGACAGGCTATATGTTTTACTAGTAGGAGATGATGCAGAGAGAAAAGCAATTGGTTATTGAGTGTTTCTCAGTGTCATTCATTGATCTTGCTTCAGAATATCCAGGGGTGCTTATTTCCCTTTTCAATCATCTGACCACCTGAATTTCCACACCTACTACTTGTGTCTGCGAACATTTTGTAAAATCCCTAATGACTATGTAAATCTGTCCTGCTATTTGAAACTAAGGACATACAAAATGGTATCCATAGTGGCCAGACCCTTTGGGAAAATAATTTGGCAAAAATGGTAAATAAGCTAACAATCAATAATTGAAATTCTTAAATTTTTCTTAAGAAAATGATCCATTCAAAAGAAAAACAAAGTCCAAGGGATAAAGATCACCATTGCAATTCTATCTATGACTGGTTAAACTGAAAACAACGTAGTTATGCAAAAATGGAGAAATAACAAGGTAAAATATAGAATATCTTTTCCACTGATTATTTGGGAGAAACAAAAAAATGACAGACATGACTGCCCAATTGGCCCAGTTTCTTCAACGAAACTTGGAGGGTGAAATTCAAAATGATTGCATTGATGTAAAATATATACACTAAAGGCTAGAAAATAAAAATCAAAATGTTACAATGTTTTATTATAGATGATTTTTTTTCACATTTTAAAAATTGACTTTCATTTTGGTTTGGTTTGGGGGTGTGTGTGTGTGTGTGTGTGTGTGAGTGTGTGCACGTGTGCGCTTTTTAATTCCCAAATGGGGCAAGTTTATTATCTCTATCACCATGTATGATTAGAAAAGTAAGAATTGAGCTTTAATTATTTCCACTCCCCCATTTCTGGACAAGATTAAGGTAGGAATAAGTAGTGAGGGGAATAGGTGAACCTTATAACATCACTGATAGAATCAAAAAATACCATGAAAATATAAACTCTGTTCAAGAAGAGCTACAACTCTCAACATCTCTTGAATTTTTTCAAAGCACGTTTTTCTTGGCAGCTGCATTTATCAGCATATGTGAAAACATTATCCAGGGTGCATTCTGTATTTCCAGAAATGTGACATGATAATATCCCTTAAAGGAAGGGATTTGGTGGTGAACATCCATCAGTTTTCGCTTGTGGGACTCCCTGAGGCAAGACGTTCTATGTCATGTCAACATTTTTTTTCCCTCTACCAGCAAAATTGGAAGATATAAGGAGAGATAGCATCTCAACATCGTGTCATCATTGGCTTCCTCGCCCTCATTCCACCAACCTCCTTGCCCTGGTATAAGCCAAAATGACAGGAGGGGAAAATGTTGCTGTTATTGCCCTTTTTTTTTTTTTTTAAGAGAAATAATGTCAAAGATAAACACTGTTTACAGATTTAACCCAAATGTTAGTCATAAAATGATCTTCCAATGCTTGGATGTGTAATAAGGAATCTAGCGCCAAGTTAATACTGTCAACAGAAACCCCATCCAACTTTCTAAACTATCTTCATCTGAACTAGGGGCAGCTCTCAGGATACTATGAGAGATAATCCCATAAACGTGTCCAAGGTCACATTTATCTAGGTTTTATGCTGCTAGATCCTGATTTTCTCCCATTATAAGAGATCATAGAGTTCTTTGGGGGATGGTGTAGGTGGCGTGGGGACCCTTGTTCAGGCTTCCTTTCTAGAAAGAATAAAGCATTTGCATTGGACTGTTTGCTCAAGACCAGTACTCTCCTATTTGAAAGGCATGTGAAACTCTTTCTTTAACCACTAAAACATTAGATTTGAAACTCATGTCCCACTCAATAATGGTGCCAAGAAAAGACACACACTGGGAACTGTGTCATGAGACCCCAGGGTCTCACGACTTCTGTACCTGGGGTGGATAATGAGGTTTATAGAAACTGAGATGTTTACTCAGTTTTCTTGTGGCAGCAGCCTGAGCTGAAGTAATTACCCTTTCCCTAATTAACCTAGTACTTATACCTTTCTCTCCTTCAAAGAAAATTTAATTGACTCAATTTGCTGCCACTCAGTATGAAATGTCTCCATTGGTCAGAGTTTCCACCAAGATATCTATGAAGTAGCTGACCCTCCCTCCAGCTTATCTTTCCAATCAGCTATGTCTGTCAGTGTTGATTTTTCTCAAAGCACACTGGGATAGTCATAATAGTTTATGTAGAAAATATTCAACTTAACACTATTTCATCCTAAGCAATCTGTGCATGAAAAATTTTTGGCTCCACAAACTCTCCCTCAAACCTCTTAATTCAAAGAAGATGGTTCTATAGATCTAAAAGGGAGCTTGGAGGGTGGATTATACTGCAGACTCCTCCTGTCCCCTTCATTGTACTGCTTATAATACAAGAAGGGAAGGAGGCTTGCTTCCCACTGAATAGTGTGAGACAACTACAAAAGCTTCTTCAAGTAATTATAATAATCATGCTGAATGCTTTCTTGTTTTTTCATAGTCCAGTAGAATAAAACTATTTAGCTATGGCAGGGCCAACATTTAAATGGGTTCCTCTGCTTATTGCTAGGACTAAACTCAAGGATAGAGAGAAGAATTTTAAAAGCTCTTGAGTCCTTCCTAATCCCCTCAAACTGTTTTTTAGTGGGAAGTGGAAATGTACACTACTTTGTCTATTTCCTGACAGCATTTAATATCCTGTTAAAATGCAAATATTAGCCAGAAATAGCCAAATGAGACAGTGACTTGAGAAGATGTGACTTCTCTCTTCCTACATCCCGATTGAAATTATCACAAGATCATATTTTAAAAATCAGGAAACGGCTGCATTTGTGCATCCTAGGGAACTATTCCTTTACTAGAGGGACCTCTGCTAGATGGGACCAAAAACTGAAAGGAAATCAGTGAGAAATAACTTGTCAGTCCCAGGCCGGAGAAAGCAAATAAAAGGAGGTGATCCAAGCAGGCCCCTGAAATTTCCAAATGGAGAAAGCAAGAAGATGACACAGGATAAACAGGAAGCTGTTTTATGGTAATTATCACAATTTTGACACAGCAGCTTTGCCAAAAAATTAGCAAAGGAACAGACCTTTCCTTTATTCACCAGGTACCTGGCTACGGCCGCACTTCCTATCTGGACAAGAAACAGGATCAAGTGTGAAACTGGATGCAGAAGGTGACCTTGGAACAATGATTTAGGCAAACATAGAGAAAAGCAAAGATGAGATGGATCATAGCTTCAGATCTCTTCCTTCTCCCCTCTGGCTGTTTTATCAATTGACTGATTTGAAATAAACACTCACATCAACTCACCCTCCAACCTATGATGTGATGAACCAGGTTAACAGTGAAGGGAAGGAGCAAGGATCATTCAGTCACCTGCATTCGAGGATAAAGGAGACGCCAACGTCATCCATTCACCTATAAGCAAGCATGAATAAATAGAAATTGAGAATGTTCCCAGTGAAATAAAAACTGTAGTGACAACAATAGGTAATAGCACTGAAAAAGAAAAGAAAGAGTATATATTTGAAAAAATATATTTTTATATAAAAAAGAACCAAAGCTACTCTTACTCTTAATAAAATTATGGCAAAACTTAGACTATGAAGCAAAAGACAAAAGAAGATAATAAAACAGTCAAATATACTTTGCAAAATGTGGAAATATTAGTCATCTACAGGATCTCTCCCATTGAACTGCTTTCTCAGATGTGGGTTTAAAGTCAGACATAACTAAATGGGAGTGAGACAAAATAAGACAATCATAGAAGGACATTAAAATGTAATAGCAGACTTAAAACTTGCTTTAGAAGTAGTAAAAACAACAACAACAAAAACAACAAAACATGTTAATTCCATGCTGTAATGTGAAAGGCAGAGAAAAAAACTCTTCAAAAAATGAGGAAAAGATAAAGATGGCATAAATATAAGACAGAGAACAGTAATACTTCATTAGTGTTTGTGAATTTAGAAAATGGATCAAATAAAAGAGAATATGTAAAATTAAAACAAAAGAATTGAAGATCAGCAGCATGCTTAATATGAGAACATCATACTATATATATAACCCAGGACATTTTCTAAGAACACAAATTTCATCTCATCTGCCCCAAAATAAAGCTGGATGTTATCTAGCAAGAACTGAAATGGATCAGTGGAATTGAAAGAAAAATGTGTTTGAGCACAGGCCCGAACAGGTCTCCCTAGTTTTGCTGGTGATATGGGGTAGTGGAGCATCTAGCCATGAATTACACTGCTTTTCTGGGCAAGAAAATTAAGCCCTATCGCCCTAAGGGGCCCATTGTATGTAGTAAATGAACTTCTCTCTGCTACCTAGAATGTACTAGATGTTCCTTGGGAGAGCTGAGATAATGGCCATTCAAATCTTTTTTATGTATTCTGTGGTTCAGATTGGGAAGCCCAGTCAAGAAAGACTGCTTAGAGGGATGAGTTAATAACAAGGAACAAAAATAATGCACTCCAAAAAGCCAGAAACCTAGAGCCAGCGACTTTGGTTTGAGGCCCAGTTTCGGCATTCAACAACATCAACTTCTCTGAGCCTCAATTTCCTCATCTGTTAAATAGGATGATTATATTACTGACCTCGCAAGGTGTGTTCCAAATGAGATAACATTTCTAAAAGTGATTTGTAATCCATCCCATATGGCAGGGTTGTGAACATTTTCTATGAACTAAAAGAAATCTTAGTGATTCAAAGCCTGACTCTCAGGCAAGTAGTTTAATGATTAGGAAAATTTCACACATCATTTTTGGTTCTTCTCTCCAACCATCAGAAATCCTATACATGCTCGCATTTATACACATATTTCTATAAGTATTGAGAGCAAACCATGACACATTTCTTCCTTGTTCAAAGAACTACCAAATGGGGGAAGAAAGTTTATTTGCCTGACTTGGGAGGTGTACCCTATTAAAGAGCAGTTAATTTGTCAGCAGGCAGGCAGAAAGGGATTGTATATCACAAAGAGAAACTAACAAAGGGAGGAGGCAAGAGAATTAAAAATGTTAATCAAGCCACATTCAGAGACTGTAATATGCTGACCAGCCCTGCAGACAGGCAGGAGGACACCTTCAGAACAAAAAAAGATTTCTACTGGGATTACTAACAACCCATTCCCCATACCTGTGAAGGGGAAATAGGAACCAATGGCTAAAACCGTGGGAGAACCTAAGAATTAAAGGCTGGGAAGTGCCAGACAGCAAGCTTTTACATACTCTTCCCTTTCCCCTTCCTCACAAAGGAAATGGCAAATAAAGAATGATACATAAACTGAATTCCCTGAACACTCAGGGTCCCTCTCAGTGCCTCTACTCTGTCCCTCTTACTATCTGTGGGCCCCAGGCCTGGCTGGTCCCACGTCTGGCTGGGATCCAGGCTCGTGGCTAGGAAGAGGACCCCGGATTTAGAATGTTACATTCGTGTAGTAGGGCGCCTGTGCCTAAAATATGTAAACATAATTCAGCTTATTGTACCACACATGTGTGGCTGAATGGCACTATTGTACTCGGATATGTATGGAGCCATGCAGTCCCCTGGGGAGCAGAATGGGAGCAGAAGAAGGGGAGCCGAAGTGTGGGCAATACCGTGCTCCCTGCAATAGAACTGCACTTCCCGCAACAGAAGGGCACTCCCCACAGTAAAGTTGGTGCCCGCCATTTCATCCTCATGTCGGCCTCTGGTGCATTCTTCCAAGTGGGTGTCTCACCATCGAAACCTTCCCTTCTCAATCAGCTCCACGCCGACACTGTCCCTGCCCCTCTCACTGTCCATCTCATTCTCTGCCTCTGAGAGGAGACCACACTCAGTCTGTGGAGTGTTACCCCTTTTCTAATAAACTTGCCTTTTGACTCTAACTTTGGCATTTGTGTTGAATTTTTTCTACACTCTCCACCAAAGGACCCTCTCCTTCTCATGGTCCTAGGGCTTGGTCTCCCCCCAACTTGGGGAAGTTTGCCCTGTCCTTCATTAAAACCACAAAAGGCAAGGCCACCAGATGGAACTGAAAAGTTGTGCGCTGCATAAGGGTACTCAGCCAAGGGTGTGAGCGGACGCTAAAAAAACGGTTCATGTTCCTCTTGCCAAGCCATATACTCTGACTTAGGGCCACATCCTTCCAGAGGAAGGGGGAAGGGGCTGCCTTTTTCTCCGGACAAAGGTGCCACCTGCTAACGCAGCCTTATCCTTAAGGTGCGACGGTCCACTCAGTGGTTTGGAGAGGAGCAGAGGAGGAGAAAGTCATTTTTTTCCAATTTTGTAAAAACAGGTCATAGCTCTGACAAGAGGCACAAATCATAGCTCTGACAAGAGGCACAAATCAGCATAA
The DNA here is from genome assembly GCF_000151845.1 of Pteropus vampyrus. Taxonomy (NCBI): domain Eukaryota; kingdom Metazoa; phylum Chordata; class Mammalia; order Chiroptera; family Pteropodidae; genus Pteropus; species Pteropus vampyrus. Next base: position 2,497,074 of record NW_011888884.1, on the reverse strand, counting down.
AAGAGAGAGAGAGCTGGATGGAGATGAGGAAGAGAAATTCCTGGGAGCTGACTGCACGAATCTGTTCCTAACTCCATATTCAGTGGCCAGGCTGGTAGTTAGAAATCAGTGTGGTGGGAGTTCGTACACCATGGAAATAGGCAAGGCTACAAATCAGAGCTTTCCCCTCTCCCCTTTGGAGAGCCTGTTATGAAATATTTCCCACCACTGGACTAAAAGCAAACTTTAAGAGGAAGATGAGGTCTAAGATTTATTAAGCACCTTTAGTATGGTCCTGGACACCCATGTTACCTTGTGATATAATTATCATCATCCGACCATGTACAGTAAATAGCTGAGACTCTTAAAGAAGTTAAAGTATTTGCTCAGGGTCCCACCCAGCTAGAAAGAGGCAGAACTTGGACTCAAACCCAGCTTTGTCTAGCTGACTCCAAAGTCTTTCCACCACACTACACAGTTTTGCTAAAATCCGAAGTCCGTGATTCTGAGATGGCTCACCGACAGCACTTGCTTATCACATTAATTCTCCTCAGCATTTTTATTTCCCCCAGTGACATACAGGCGTTTTAAGGCCACGGTAACACTTCCAGCACATTCATCAGAGTTGCTCCCATGGCTCCAAAGTCAGCCTCCCCTCTAAGATCCTTCTTCAAAGAAGCCATCCCAGAGTCGAGCACGTCCGAGTTCAGTAACCGCTCTGTGTTTTCCAACATTGGGAAGATATATCACTACACTCGGGTGGCTGCAACGTTTAGAACTTCTTTAGAAGAGTAGTGTATCAATTATATTATCTCTCTGGGAGCCTTATTAGCATTAAAATGTCTTAGGAGACTAGCTAAAGATTTGAACAATAAAAACCTCTCCTGTGAAGGCTTCCTCATATTTTATAGTTGTTAAAGAACACACAAAAAAATCCACTTGGCCTTTCCCTTTCTACATGATATTAAGAAAGATGATTCTTCTTGGACTACTTTAAGCAAATTATCTTAGAAAATAAGGGCCCATCTCAGAATGGATTACCTCAGACCAAAAGCAACTCTGTGTAGGAGGTGATGTGGAGACAGAATGGGCTGCAATCACACAGACCTGGGTTCAAATTCTGACTCCTACTTACAATATCAGCAAAACAGTAACAACGACAGTTATAACATACTGAGCAGATATTAGGCGCCAGGGGTTTTATATAATCTATTTTGTTTGATTACCACATTCTGTGTGCAGTGTAGATATTATTCTTACTTTAAACATGGGGGAAATCAAGGTTAAAAAGAGGGTAACTCAGCCGACTCAGAAAGGCAGTTTGGTAGGCAGCTTCTGAAATGACTTCCATGGCTTCTGCTTCCTGGTATTCGCATCTTTATATAACCTCCTCCCCTTAAGTATGGGATGGGTCTAATGCCTTGTTACTAGTGAACAGAATACAGCAGCTGAGATAGGTTGTCACTTCCAAGATTAGATTATAAACGACTAGCTTCCAGCATATTTGTGCTCTCTCTTTCACGTGCTCAACTTTGATGGAGCCAGCTGCCATGCTGTGAGCTATCCCATAGAGACCCATGTATCAAGGAACTGAGGGCAGTCTCTGGCCAATAGCCAGGTCCTCATTCCAATATCCCATAAGGAACTATGCTACCAACAGCTATTGAGTGGACTTAGAAGTGGATCTCACCTCAGTTGAACCTTGAGATGACGATGGCTCCAGTCAACACCATAATTACAGTCTTGTGAGATATCCTTAGCCAGGAGACCCAGCTAAACCCTGTCTGGATTCCTGACCCACAGGAGCTAATAAATGTGTGTTATTTTAAGCTAGTAAGTTTTGGGGTAATTTGTTATGCAGCAATAGATAACTAATACAGGTGATAAGAAATAGAGATGAGGATTAAAGCCAACTTTCCAACTTTAAAGTACAAGCTCCTTCCTCTGGGCTGATTCCTTAAAAGCCATGTGGCCTTAGGCAAAACACTAAAACTTTCTGAAACTCATTATGTACATGAATAAAATAGAAATAATGCTCACACCACAATGTACACAGCAGCTTAAATGAGATAATGTACATAATGCCTTTGGCTTATATGTCAGTTGTAATATGGAAGGGAAGAAAACAACAGATTTAGCAGAGGAGAATGTCTTAATAATGCATGGCGGTATACGATGGTGGGGAGCATAAAAAATAAAGTAGTTACGGCATAGACTTTGCAGACCAGCATCCTGGGAAGCACAAATTTGGGAAGTACAACAGTTACCTGATTTTAGTCCAGTCATTCCACACCTCCGGTCTTGTTTCTCATGGGTGCAATAATAATAATGCACACCTCACAGGAGTGTTCTGAGAAGTAAATGAGATCATGTTTGTAGAATAACCGAAACAGGAGCTGGCATATAATACTCGATAGATTTTAGTCACTTTTCTATTATTTTTCTAGTTAATATCATTTTTACTACTAATGATGTCATTTCAAGGACCTGTCCACAGGTAAGTAAAGAAGAATTGCTGGATCGAGGCCTTTTCAGTAATCTTTATCACATATTGAAGTTCTTCTCTACTCCTCGAAAGCATTAGATAAGTCTAAACACCCACAGTTTGGTCCTCTATCTCAATCTCTTTTCCCTTTTCTATTTATCAGACCCTATAGCAGGTCTTTTCCACCAACGGTTATGCCTAAAAGAACAAGTAAAATGCAGAAAACCTCCACCTAAATTATGTACTTGACTTCCCGTTCAGAAATTCTTCTGAGGGATTAATCATCAGACATCTGGTCTACTTCTAATATCTATAGCCACTATTGATGTCTCTACAGAAAATATGTACGGCTCATAGCAGGCATCCACAGTGACCTACTTATCTTGTCTATTTTCATGCCCTCAATATCTAGCAGAGGGCTTAACTTAGAGTAAATAATCAATATTTACCGAATTAATGAAGGAACTGAACCAACATGGTGGCATTTTATCCTCCCTAGATAATCATTATCGTCCCTAGATAATTAATCAAAAATTCTGGTGTATAGAATTTGTCAGCTGGATACATACATCCATTTCACTTCTGTTTTTTAGTTATTGTCTTATGTCCTGGCAAATCTGGTTGAAAACATGAAGAATTTCCCTCCCACATACAGACTCAATGTCTACTCAGTTTCCTATGAAAATGAAATAAAAGAAGACAAGAACGTGAATGTCAATTACAGTGTATTTTGTTGAGCTAAGTGTAGGGGTTTACTTAGACACCGAAGCCATGAAGAACTGTGTTAGCCAAGAACCTTTTCTTCAGCCATAAAGGACTATCTCGCTGAAGGTATGCATATGCCTCATAGCTCTGTCTTTAAGCTAAAAGATAATTTGGACATATTGAAAGATGTAATATGCCATGTCATTAATCTGACACTAAATAGCCCTACGAATTTATGAAAATCACCATAACTCTCTAGCCTCAAGGAAGTTGATGAGAAAAACTGATAATGATTTTTATATATGACCCATTAATCTCCCTTAGACCAGTAACCAAATCAAACAAATATGTACATTAAAACAGTTTACATAGATGAACTAGTAATAAATAAAGGTCACATTTTCACTTAATTCCCTGTTTTTTATGCATTTGTTCAGTGGGATTGGGGATTGGGAGTTAAAGAAAAAAGAGAAAAGATTTATTCAGCTAGAAAAAACAGCAAGATGTGAACCACATTTTAGAATTAGAAACAGCAGTTGTATTAAAAGGAGAAAAACCCACTAGACCTAGAATTTAAAATATGTGTGTGTGTAATGTGTGTGCAATGTGTGTGCATGCATGTGTTCAAATTCTTAGCCTCCTCTAATTGAGTAAACTTAAATAAATCACTTCTCCTCAATTTTGTTGTCTGTAAAATGGACAAAATCATTCTGACCTCACCCTGGCCCTGTTATGAGGCTTAAAGGAAATGTTGCACATCAAAGAACTGAGCATAGCTCCAGGCAGATAGCAGGCACACATTAAACGTTTGTTAAATCTCAACGTGAATGGCAATGGCTAGCCGCAAATGAAATCTAATTGGAAAATAATTATATAAACCAAACCTCTGAAAGGATAATGATGAATATAAAAATATTTTTTTCCTCCCTATTCCATTTTCTATTTAACGTTCGGCATCATGTCACAATTAAGGGTCAGAACTTTCTGAAAGTTACTTCCATAGAAACAAAGAGCTGGATTTATTTAAAATAATAATTAATAATAATAATAAAGTTATGGCATTCAAAAACATTTGTGTCATTTAAACTCCAATTCTGTGGATTTTGCTAAGAAAAACATATTAAAAATGTCTACTTCAAGAGCAATTTGAATATTTTGGAATAATTTCATAGTCTCCATTGCTGGACCACCTAGCCTTAGCACACTCAGATAAATGATGGATTTATAGTAATTTTCACAGGTCCCTCCGACTACTGTTTTTCACCGCCAAAGAGAAGTTGATCCATATTTCACAGACGACACAGTGGCCACAGGATATAGAGGGGACCCAGTGCTCCTGGGCCCTGCCTCATTCAAGAGTTCAAGCCTCTCCTGTGAGTTCCTCTTGGGACCCATGTCCACTGCTGTGCCACGTGAGTCTGTCTGAGGACTCTGTCTTTCTCTCTACTTGCTTGACTCCCTGGTTTTGACAACCTCTTATATGCTTAGGTATTCCAGGTCACCATCCCAGTTCTGTCGCCTCTCCAGCACTTCCTGTGCAGGGATATGATGAACACTTGTGCCACCATGTCCCATCATGTACTAAACCAATACAGCTTATTCTTTTCTTAACTAAACCTGGCTCTTTCTCTCAAAGAATGGCACCATCACCCACCCAGGCAACATGAGCCGGAAACCTGGGAGTATACCTAAACTCATCTTTCACCCTCCCCACCTCCCAAACCCAAGATTTACTGACCTTATCCTCTCAATCTTCATGAATTAGACCCATCCTCTCCCTGTCTATTATTACTGTCTTGATTCAGGCTCACAGCATCTTTTACCTGCCCTACTGCAATATTTTCCTAAAAAGTCTTCTTTCCTCTAAGCTTGCCCTGCTCCAATCTATTCTCCATATGGCAGGCCCAGTGATATTCTTAAAAGGCAAGTCTGACCATGTCACCCTGTTACCTGCAATTGCTCTACATTATCTCTGAGGTTGGAGGCTATGTAATCTGACATCTTATACTTTATATGTATTGCTATTAGATTCTCCAGCCCTTGGCTTCTACCACTCCCCTTATTATAATAATGCTTGAGTTATACTAAACTCCTTGGAATAATCTTCTCTACAATTTTTGCTATTTCACAATTATGTGCTATTTTGCCTCGTGGTCCTTTACACAGAGTATCTTTCCCTCTTTTAGTACTCCTTCAAGACTCAATTCGAAGTTTGCTTCCTTCAAGAATCCTTCAGTGAAACCCCAGGCTCCTGCAATGTCACTTAATCACCTCCATTCTGGAACTAGTTAGTTAGAACTAACTTTCTTTCACACTGGTCTGAGATCCTTTTCAGAGCAGAGAACTAAGCAGCATGTAATCTTTAAGAATATAGGCTCTGAATTCAGAACTGTGTGGTTGGCATCCTGTCTATACCAGTTATTAGTTTACCAACTACCTAGACTCTTTGAGCCCCAGTTGCCTTATCTTTTAAGAGGTGATAATAACACTGAACTCAGTAATTATCAAAATTAAGTGAGCTGAAACCTAAAGAATGAGGAGGAGGTGGCTATGCAAAGACTTGGAGAATGTGCATTTCAGGGTGAGAGAATAGCAAGTACAACTGCACAGCTGACGATCCACTGGGCACTGAATAATTTATGGCCAACAGTCCCATCCTCCTCTAAAATTCACTCAGCATAGGATTGAAGTTTCTAAGAGAAAACAGTGGAAGCCCCAGAATTAACACATGGTGCTTTGCAGAATCTTATTAGCTGGAATCTGCTTCATTTCCCCTGTCCCATCTGGATTCTTTCCAGACTCTACTATCACACCTAAACCTTGGGTGAAACTTTAAAACCCTCAAACGTGGTGAAAGGGCTACATTGGCAGGGCCCCAAGGGTTGAACATAAATGCTGAATGCAGCACTCTGGCAAGGAAGCTTGAGGGCATTATCCAAAATGGCGTGCCTCTGGGTGAACACTGCAGAGCACATACATTCAGAGAATGTGGACTTCTTGTCAAACTTGACAGCAGGTTTATTTCAGTACAAGACGCATTTGCCAAATTAACAGAGACTCTAAGATCGCACTGGTTTTAAAAGTGATTTTAGCTTTATAGCAGAGAAATGAAATGATTTATGAGTTTGTCAGGGAACGGATGTTGCCTTTTGAAAAAAATCCTCCCTTTCCCAAAGTGTCATGAATTGCAAATAAACCAATGAGTGAGATATGTGTGTGTGTGTGTGTGTGTGTGTGTGTGTGTGTGTGTGTGTGTGTGTGTACATGTGCATGCACACACGTATCTTAGTGCTTGTCCTCTCTCTTC
>NW_011888884.1:2484191-2488758 GCF_000151845.1 Pteropus vampyrus | reverse complement strand
TATTTTGTACTCCCTATGGGGTATGAACCTATCACTGTCAGAAACCACTGAGTTCCCTTCACTGTTCTAATAATGTTGGTCACATCTTTCTACGCAATAATTACACAGTATAGCCTGAGAGAACTTTGAACAGTTATTTATTAAAGGGTTCGAACGAATAGCCAAAAACGGTGCTTTTGACTTAAATCCACCTCTATGCCACTCACACAAGGAGCAAGTCCCTGCTGTGTGGGCCTTGGCAGAATAATCCACAGAGGTTCTCTTTTGTCTCTATCTTTCCTTCTTTCCGACTTCCATCCTCCCCTCTATGACCTTCTCCATCTAATGCTTCTTCCCACCTTTTTCCTAGAATGTGATGAAGTGGTCCCAAACCCATGTGATTCTTCCTTTGGCAACTCAGTTTCTGATGGGTAGAGGATGGTGGTTGGGTGTGAGGAATGCTTTCATTCGGCCTTTGGCTGGTTTTCTTCTAATTCTCTGATATCAAATGCAATATGTGAGGATTGAGTTCCTCCTCTGAGGATTGTCTAATTGACAAGAGCCTGGATAGTCCTCCTTTAACATGGCTTTGCCTATAATCCTTAAGAAGGCATAACCCTGGCTTCAGGATGCTAAAGGTTCATCTGCCCGTTCCCTTCCCTGAGCTGTACGGGAAGAGCAGCAATGTTAAGGAACATGCCTCTGTCTCTGCCATCCAAAGAATTTCCCTGTGTCTTCTTGGTGCCTCCTGGAAGGGCTGAAGTTTTCTTACCATGACTCTCAAGTCATTTTATGATTTGGCTCCTGCCTAACTTTCCCCCCTTATCTTTTATCATGGCTGGTCTCCTCGTGTGTCATTTATTCTTTCTTTTTCTCTATCTCCGCTACATGGAATAAAATACCATTCTCCCAATTTGCTAGAATTTGGGGGCCCAGTGTCTTTGTCCAGGCTGCCGTTTGCATGGAAAACTTTCCACCCTACTCTACTAACTTCATCTGATTAATATTTATTTATTTCTCGAAATTCAACCCATATCTTACCTTTTCCTTCCCTCACTCCCCAGGCTGTGTTAAGTCTCTCACATCATGCCATGTACCTTTCTTTACTACAGCATTTACCACATAGTATTATCACAAGCTGTTTATCCCAATACCATAAGCTCCTTTTCATTTTTAAATTCTCAGAAATGAAGAATGGCTATTTAGTGAGTATTGGTTGGGGATTTAGTTGAGTAATCAATTAATCTCAAGTCTAGACTCTTGCATTGTTTTCAAGGCCGAATCACCTGAATTCTCGAACCACAAGGGTGAGAAGAGATGTCTCTTTACTCCACCCCACAAAACTTTCCTGGTCTTCCCTGAGAGTCAGCCTCCTATCCCATCAGGAGATAATTTTTTCAGTGACATTCTATGGGTTGCTTCAGTGTAGTTCAAATTTGGATAGATGTGTGTTTGTGTGCGTGTGTGTGTTTGCAGCTTGAAATAGTATCTCATCTTCTATTTGCTTTTAGATTCCTCAGCTTGAGCTCATGTCCAACAAGTCAGCTTATCACCTCCTGAATTATTTATCGACATTTGAGGCAAAGGAATGTGGTCCAGATGGGGATTTCTATCTAATTCGAAAAATGCTTCCTCACACACTAGACCAGAATTCCAAAACTGGAACCTGTGGAGGGTGCAGAATGCTTCAGCTGTCAAAGAGGTTAATTCATCATTCTATGAGTGGGGTCAGACTCACACACTACACATTCATTCACCAGTCACTGAGTCCAACACCTTCTCCCTCTGCCATGTCTTGTACCAGGCACTGTGCAGCAAGAATGGTCAGACACAGGTCTTGCCATGAGAGAGCTCAAAGTCTGTTGAAGTGAAGACTGGCAAATAGATCATTAGGATGCAGTGTGATAGACACATGTATATATCTAGGAAAGGCAGAATAGAGAGTCAGTGACAAAGGTAAAACAAGATGTAACGTAGGGATAACTGATTTCACCAGGTCAAAAAAAAAGTAAATACTTTTCCAATATTTCATATGAAAAGCTATTTGAGAATGCCTAAAGTTGATGAGGACATAGAATTTTGTTCCTCTTGGTTTGACTGCCACTTGAAGCCAGAATGCGTGGTATACTCTGGGGAATAAGAGAGGACAACTGAGCAACTGGTGAAGGATGTCACATGAAGATGTGAGGATCTAGAGAAGAGACTGCCACTTGGGAGACTTCCTTGTTCACACTACAGGCTGCATGTTGAAACGGGGTGAAGAAAGCTGAAGAGAATTCAATTTGGAATAATAACTAGAAATCATCCCCTATCACTTTACAGTCCATGGTATTCCTATTTTTGGCATGGGAAAAGTAGAAACAGGGAGGTGAAGATGACTTCCAGAGTTGTTGCCATGTCGTCCCTCTATAGTGAGATCCCTGGCTGACTTCAGGTCCTATTTTATGGTGATTAAGGGGAAATCTTCAAAAACTGAGAAGTCAATGTGGGATGATCTATGTTCTTGATAGACCTGAATCTGCCCAGAATTTGTCCGAAAATTGTCATTGATCTTGCTATTCTCTCCTAAAGAATCCCTGAACCTGGCTTAGTGCAGCTTGGCGCCTCGGCCCTCTCTAGTTCCTTTCTTCTTTCACATGTGGCCTTCTCTTGTCATCATTTATGTAACAACTGCTACGTTCAGTTACCTGAGCTGAGTGCAGCCCCTCACTGCACACATGTGGGACCTTAAACTCAAAGAGGGTTAGTGAAAAGGGACTTCACTAAGATTACACGGTCAGGAGCAGGCTTAGTCCTCCCAATTACATTGCCTGTCTCTTGATGCTAAGCTTTCATTTTAAGAGATCTAGTCTATTATCTTTAACATCCCTGTCTCAAAGATGGCAGGACAGAGCCTGGGAGAGTGTTTAACATCTTGCCTATGATCACACAGATATTAAATAATAAAAGGAACCATTTAAACCAGAATGTTCAATTCTATTTTTTTTTTCTCTGCTATCTTTTATTGGAAAAACGCAGGGAGGACCTAGGAGAACAAATCAATGCTAAGACTCATTCATGTCTTCTGAGGGAAACTCAACTCTCGAGTACCTTGAAGTGTCCTTGAACATCTAAGACGATGTATCTTGACATGTCCTTTAAACATGGATCAAAGTTTGTAGCAAACTTTCTCCTGGAGAAAACAGGCACAGATCCATGGGGATCTTTGTCCATTCTTCAAGGGGCTTAATGTGGCTGGATTGCACATTATAGGGCTGGAATACCTCAGAGGAGTGAAGTACTTGAACTGCTGCGGTGACTTATGGTGCCTGAATTGCAGCCAGTGCCCTGATTTTTCACATAGCTGGGAAGATTTCTCACATGTTTCTGCTATTTTGACAGTAGCTGGACTGAGATAATCCAGAGGCAAGCAATATTTTTGCTTCTCTAACTGGCATACCATAGAGTACGAAGGTTCAATTAATCATGAAATGGCTGCAGCAAATGGCTTCTGTGCCTCTGCTGACAGAGTCAAGCAGCAGGGCCATAAGGGAATCTTATCTAAATGGTGACAGGTCACAGGAAAGCACAGGTCTAATCACTGATAAACTCTGGGCTACAGTGGATGACTTCATTTTGTATCTGAATAAGAAGGAACCTGGAAGTTCATCTAATCCTAAAATCATTTTAAAGTTGAAGAAGACTAAGGCTGAAGAGAGTCTTCTCTCAGGTTATAAAGAACAGATAGAATTTGGAATTCTGACCCAAAGTTTGAGTGTCTAGTTCAAGCATTTGTATGGGTTATGTAGGGTCAGGAGCAATTACTTTTTACGAAGAGGTGATTAAGGCAATAATCTGATAAATTGTGCACTCACAATTTATAAACAATTCTGCTGCTCAGGCACGCAGATGCTATTGACTGTCTAACTCAACTGCCATACCCCACTTCTTGGCTGACAAAACTCTGATTTTATTCATGAGGCAAAATCCAGGTAATCAATACTGATTGGTGTGAACCAGTCACAACAATTCCATTTCTTTTCATCAGTGATTTACTCAGAGTTAAGCAAGCAACCCAGTTCCGGACAATGAAACATAAGAAGTCACTGGGGAATTTATCATTCTCAGAGCAGCAGCAACCACCTTGTGACAATAAGGGGAGACATGCATACAAACTAAGGATGGTAGAGCCAAAGGACCAAAAGACCTAGAATCCTTGATGATACCGTTTAGCTGGCAACCAAACCTGGGTCCTCACCCCTCTGAACAGCATGCTAAGCCAAAAGAAAATGGTCTTACAGTTTAAGCCATTCGTGCTGTTACTTGCCGCTGCCCTTATTTTAAGGATACATTAAGAAAATTTCCAATTATGGCTAAAATTATGAAAAATTATTCATTAATGGGTCAGTACATTCCTCAAAAGCAAAGACTGCTAGCTCTTTCATCCTTGTCTTTCCAGACCCAAACAGGATCTGTCATCACACAGATGTATAGTAAATGTGTGAAGCATGTATTCATACATAGCTACACAGACAAATACATTGCAGAGTAAAGTTTGGGCTGGGTGTGGCTAAACTTGAAAATTAGCATTTGTTGAGAACATAAGCCA
>NW_011888884.1:2471890-2484141 GCF_000151845.1 Pteropus vampyrus | reverse complement strand
CCACCTTGTGACAATAAGGGGAGACATGCATACAAACTAAGGATGGTAGAGCCAAAGGACCAAAAGACCTAGAATCCTTGATGATACCGTTTAGCTGGCAACCAAACCTGGGTCCTCACCCCTCTGAACAGCATGCTAAGCCAACAGAAAATGGTCTTACAGTTTAAGCCATTCGTGCTGTTACTTGCCGCTGCCCTTATTTTAAGGATACATTAAGAAAATTTCCAATTATGGCTAAAATTATGAAAAATTATTCATTAATGGGTCAGTACATTCCTCAAAAGCAAAGACTGCTAGCTCTTTCATCCTTGTCTTTCCAGACCCAAACAGGATCTGTCATCACACAGATGTATAGTAAATGTGTGAAGCATGTATTCATACATAGCTACACAGACAAATACATTGCAGAGTAAAGTTTGGGCTGGGTGTGGCTAAACTTGAAAATTAGCATTTGTTGAGAACATAAGCCAGTCCTTGTTCTAGCAGATTTCCCAAATCTTATGATACCAAGGGCAGACTGGTACGAGCTATCTACCCTGAGTGCAGGCAATGAGAGGTGCATCGTCTGTAAAGAATTTAAAGACATTACTGAAAATGGACTAAAAAGTTTGTCTGTTCTTTATTATCGCCATGAGCCAGAAATTCTAAACAATGTCTATGATAAAATACTCTTTCCCAAGGAATATCTTTTGTTAGTCTAAATTCTAAACAATTGTTGTGGTTACTCTTGAGTTTTAATAACATACATGTAAGCTTTAAATTAGCACTTTGTTACTTATCCTTTAATAAACATTATATTTTCTACACAGAAGTTAATTCAGACAATTCCCAGTTATACAAGCAGCCCCAGACATGCACAAAGCCAGATACGGTCCGTCATGTTGAGACTATGTGACTGTTTGAAATCACTCTAGCTCATGCCAGGTGCAGTTACATCTCTAGCACCTGTGGTATTATCTATCTCCGTATTTAAATGAGTGATTCTGAATGAACATCGATGGCATAGTGATTGAAAAAAATGAAGAAACAGATCTAGAATTAATTTGCATTCCTTTAAATTTGCATTAAATTTAAAACAAAGTATTGGTACAAAGTGTTCTTGGCTGGTAAGTGCAAATTTTAGTTCATAAATAAAATATTGCTCTGAATTTAAATTTTTCTAGTGTGAATTTTTAGATGAGGCCAATTAGACATCAAAAGCGTTGTTTAGAAACAACCAAAATCAGCCTAACCAATGCACCTCAAAACGCCATACTTTAAAATTAATCCTTCGAGTTCAGTATATAGAAATTGTGGGAAAGGTCATTAACTATACAACAATAAGATGTAAGGAAATGGTTTTTTTACATAAGAAAAAGACTCAAATTTCAAAAAAGATGCTGAAGAAGCAATAAAAGATGCTGGTCTTAACATTGTTTGAAGCAATCCAAAGGACAAAGGAATGTTTGACTGCCTAGATCATTTTCTCAAGGAACTAGACACTGTTTTAAAGCAATTGACTAAATAATGTCAATATTAGTTATCATGAAGTCATTTTCCCTGATTTTTGCAGATTTTACAAAATATAATAGACATTCTAAAATAAATTTTCTGAAGTTATTTAATGGATTTTTTTTTTAATTTCAGAGACATTTGGAAGCTGATAGAATTGATCTCAAATGAACAAAGACATGGCCAGTATAATGATTTCTGAAATCTATTGTAAAATGGGATTTTTATGACTCTGTTAAACTTATTATATATATAATATTTTTAACTATCTATATATCTGTTGAATCTTGTGACAGAAAATTTTTGAAATTAAACTTAATAAAAAATTTTTTTGATCAACTAGGAGTACAGACTGACAACTGGCTATACTGTCTATTGAACATAAATAAACAAAGAGAATTAAATTTGACAAATTGATGGACACGTTTGTACCAGGTACAAAAACAGAAACCTAGAAGGTTATATGTAAATGTGGGTTTAGGCTTTTTCCCTTTAAAAAATACATTAAGGCAATTAAAAAGTATTAACCCTTGAACTTTCTTTCCTTTTTTATAATGTAATTTTATATGCACATTCACAGAAAATGTTACTTACTGTCTGGACTTCTTTTCTTGCCACTGTTATTACTTATCCATTTCATGATCATTACTGAAGATAATTTTGTGTCTTAGAGGCGGGCGTGGAGGGAGGAAGGGTATTCAAAATGATCTGCCTTCATGTGTCAAATGTGCTAGGCTCACCACTTTTAGCAGCTATGTTTTACAAATAAGAAAACCAAGACTAACAAAGTCAGTTGTTCAAGGCCGCAAATTTGAGAGCTATCATGAGGACAGACCTTCAATGGGCATTCAGATGATTGTGATCCTAAGCGTCATCAGAGCTCACCAGTTCCACCCATGCTTGAATGCAGCACAGAGAAAAGTCAACCATGCTGTCAGATGTTGCGGTGGATTTCATGTGTATTCATAAATTTTACTTGAAAATAAGACAGCTCGCTCTAAAGCCTTTCACCCAGAATCCCTTGCTTCACCCAAACAAATTTTTCCACTAAAAAATATTATCAACTGTGAAACAACCTATTTATGTAAGCAAAAACATTATATAATCCCCACATTATGATTCATACATACACAATGTACTTGATTATACTTTTTGGTAATGTTACATTTCTAGTAAAGTTTATTAAAAACAGAACTCTTCGAGAGATGCAAAAGGAGTAACTGTGAAAATCCACAATAAACCCCATACTGCCTCATTCCTCTAGTTGTCTTAAAGATATACACTGGAAAGGCGAATGGGGCCCCTTCTCGGTTGTTATACTATATTCTGTTTCTATGGGAATGCATGCTAAGAAGATGAAATCATGAAGTACTCTAAAAGGTGCTAATATCTCAGTGGGGCATAATAACTTGCTGAAAATATTTACATTCACATAAAATACAGCAAAGGAAAATAATGGAAATTTGGGGTAGGAGAGGGAAGGCATACCACAGACATGGCAGACCCAGTTGATATTAATGCCATCGTAGGTTTGAAGCTGTATTTAATAACTGTGAATCACCTGTAATATTAAAGTGCCATCAATGGCAATTTGATTTGGTTAGTCAGTGTTTACCATTCGCATATTTAAGCATCTCTCTTTCATTCCTTCTCCTTCTCTCTTGCAGAATTTTAACCCAATGGATTTTTTCATTTTTTTCCTATCATTGTCATTATCCTTCATCTTATCAAATTTATCTGTCAATTACCATGACATAAGTGCCAAGTGCTTTACAAAGACTATCCCATTTGTATTTCAGAATGTGCTTATCATGTAGGTTTTTTTTTTTTTTCTATTTTGCTGCTGAGGAAATTGAAAATCAGAGAGGTCAGCACAGCTCATAACAGGATGCAGGACTCAAATCCAGGTCCCTCTGATGCATTCTCCATTAAGTCCCACTTCCTCACTGATAACCCTGGTGCCTGAGGCTCCTAATTTATTTATTTCCTATTTGGCAGTCTACAAACATCCTAGGAAATTAGTTTCTTGAAGGCATGACAGGAATCCTAGTTCAGCTTCAAGCTATCCCAGAATAGCTGATCAATCAAGAAGAAGGTACATTATAAGTTTTCTCTGAGTCAAATGCCAGGGTGGTTAAGCTAAAAGATCAAATGTTCAGAATATGTTTATCTAAGGAGAAGGCAGAAGAGGAAGGAAGACAACCACAGTTATGGTATCTGAGAACGTCCCTGTTAGGCCCCAAGAACTCATACATGAGCCCTGCTGAGAGAAGTTGGGGCACTAGCTGAAGGAGCTTTCATGAAGGACTCTGGTATATGGTTACAAGCTATGCTGAACAAGGTACGAAATGTAAACCAGAGCTGGAGAAAGGACACTGGCCTAGTGTTGCATGGAAAATGATACAATTTGGGGATAAAATAGGGTTAATTATCTGCAATAACAAATAGAATCAAAAAGTATAATGGCTCAAATATAGAAGTGTTTCTTGTTGTTTGTTTGCTTTTGGCTTTGTTTATGTTTTGGGTGTGTGTGTGTGCGCGCTCAGAAATAGGCCAAGGCAATTCTAGGTTGGCAGAATAACTCTGGTCAAAGTCATTCAAAGATCCAGCCTCTGTTACCTTCAATACATGTTTTTCAAGGTTATCTTGGGCATTAAAATCTAGTCAGAGGATATAACAAGCATAGAGGATTACCCATGAGAGGTTGGATGGTCCCAGCCTGATAGTGGTGCCTCACTTCCACTCATATCCACTGGTTTAAAACCAGTTACATGACCAAATCCAACTATGAGGAAGCCTGGGAATTGTAGTCCTACTGAGTTCTCACGAAAGAAAGGAATCAGGTTGGTGACTAGCTAATGGACTCTAGGGAATGCATCTCCACTGGGGATTATTTACATAAGAGAAATTCTGAGACAAAACAACTGATGGATCACACATCATTCATACCTACATACTTGGGGGTGTTACCCTAAGAGCATATACATTTAAAAATTTGAGCTACATTGCCAAATTTCTCTCAAGAAAATTATACTCTTTTACCTTAGCAGTATATGAATGATGGATCCCTACAGTTGTGAACACTAGATATCTTTACAATTTTTAATATTTTCCAAAAAAAAAAAAAAGCAAAAAAGAAACTCCCATTTTTATTTTAATTTGTATTTCTTTGATTAGTGCGGCTATTTGAATACTTTTGGGCCATCTTACATTTATTTGTATTTGAATATCTGGCAACTCGGTGTCTTTCCCAATTGTTGTTCCTTTTCATAAATTTTCTACTGTGCTATTTATTTTTGGATGAACTTTAAACAAATTTAATAAAAATTTTTAATTGAAATTGAATTACACGTATGGGTTTGCTCAGTGAATAATGGCATCACTAGAGTGGGTCTTCACATGAGAACCAAGTGTAATTCTTCACTTATTCTCCCCTTTTTATGATCTTTAATGGAGTTTTATAGTTTTCTTCATTTAAGTTCGAACCTTTATTTTTTTCATTTTATTCCTAAATGTCTTATGTATTAAGCTGTATTTTGTATCAGAATGTTCGCCATTGTAGTTCTCATCTGATCTTTCTTAAAAAATCCTTTTTGAGTGTTACATATTCGTTTTTAAACCAGCTACCTTATCAGTTTCTCTGTATCTAAGATTTTTTTTTTGGTTTCTTAGGATGTTATAAAATTGAAAATTTGAATTTTTTCTTTATTTTACTTTATTTTCTTAATTATTTGCATGGCTAGTTTTTCCAAAACAGTGTGAAGTAATAGTGGTGATAACAGACATGCTTGACTTGTGTCTGACTTTAAAGGAAATGGCAATATGTGTAAATGTGCTTGTGTGGATGTATGTGCATATGTATGTTTATCTATGAAAGATATATCTTATTCTTTTCCTCCTAGACTTTTAACAAAGAATGATTGATAAGTTATTAAATGCTTTTTAAATATCTATCAAGAATGGAATTCTTACAGCTAGGTTTTGCCTTTCGCAGGGAGTTTCTAAGCAAAAATGGGAGAATAATTTTAGTTACATTGTATTCATGGCCTAAAACAAAGAAGGACAAATCTCCTGTAAAGATACATCTCCAATAATCTCATATATTATAAAAAGAATTTCAGTGTACTGTTTAAAAATAAATGATGACATACAAACTGTTCAAGGAGAGCAAAATAATTGCCATAAACTTTAACAAAGATCAGGTAGTTAGTTATGTGGAAAACCTGGAACCTCATTGCCCAAGGGTTACGATATGATACCAAAATGAAAATGGCCACGGGCAGGTAAGAGATGGGTATACAGTTGCTTCATACCTCATACAGAAAGCAAGTAGTGCTTTTTAAAGTAGACCTTTTTTGATTGATGAGATCCTTCGGTGGGGAAAGGAACTGATCTCTAATGTCCCTTTGGGATCTGCTAGTCCAAGAGGCGGGACCACTAGAAGTAGAGGTCTCTAACAGCCATTGGAAACACGGCAAAGAATGTCAGAGATTTCATAGAAAGAGAAGGTAGTTTCATTTTGAGCTAACTGACTCAGAGGGACCCACTGTCACAGTGGGGAGAAAGAACAGAGTTGTATTTCCTCTGAGAAGCCTTTCCCACTTCATCCTCCACCTCCATTCCTAATTGGACACTTTCCTCCTTCTAGGTCCTATATCATTTAGTCTGCCTCTCTTTGGCACTTTCTCTTCTAATTATTTATGTACATACCTTTTCCCCATCAGAAAATAAGACCTGTGTTCGTATCACTCCCACTCACACCCTATAGTATCTATATCACAGGATTCTGTACACATCAGACATCGTGCAGTAAACACTCATTGAATGAATAAAAGAGTGATAAGCTTAAGCTTAACTTAGAGCCCTAATAGAGTTACTATGAATAAGAAGAAGAATGATAACAACAACTAATTTTAATGAAGTGCCTAGACTTTAATATGCATTATCCCTTTAATCTTTATAATGGTACTGGCAGATAGATATTGTTATCCCTACTCAAGAGAAGAGATGAGCCTCAGAGATGTCATCTGACTTGCCAAGGCTCACGCAAAACAGACTAGAAGGCCTTTTTGACACCAATAACCATGCTCTTCCAATGTGCCAAGTTGTCAGGTGTCGAAAGGAACATCAATCCTCACTACGTGAACTGTTTGGTGATCCTATTCTGCAAAGACTACTTTGAAGATTTTTAGAAGAAAAAAATATGTTCAAATGTGGGTGGGATTTCCAATGAGTTTTGAAATTGGAGAAAATGTATTTCCAAGCACTAAACAAACACTGAATCTGTTTCATGAGTTAATGGATTAAGTCGGATTTCAGTGGCATTCCTATACATACACAGCATATACATGTTCGTGCCTTTCTCCAAAGCTTTGGAGCAGTTGGTGTTGATCACAGACACTGTCAACTAGCTGGATTGTTTCAGAAGAATGCTACACACAGAGTTTGTATCTGAGACGGTCGCTTATCCAAAAAAGTTTGTGAAAAACATTTGACAGCCTAAATGGTCCTCCTGAAAACAGAATAAATGGTTTCCTAAAATATCTTCTCTTTGCTTAAAATATAAAGTTCTTGAAGGCAGAAACTCTGTTTTTTACTTTCTATATAGAGAATAAGTACTATTAATACATGCTCAATAATCGTTTGTTAATAAAAATGAGCAAAATGTGGCACTGTAGAGTTTAAACCACCTACTTTGGTTATATTAATAGGTACTACCAGATCTTGTTTTCTTTGAACAATTCTAAAAGTCTTGCAAAATGAGAGGTATCAGCAAAGAGGAAAACAAACAAAACCCTTGGGTGCCAGCTCATAAAAAGCCTGGTGTATCATGCCCATGGGAAAAAAAAAATACCTCCACAATAAGCACACTGAAAAACTAGATAACTAGCTACCGATGTATATTGATAAAATTCAAATCAAATATGAGAAACTGTTTTCAAGTTGCACTTGATTTTGATTAGTGGTTAGTGGCTCTCTATAGCTTCTTGTTGAGAAGGGTCCAAGACCAGATGCAGGCTCAGGGAGTAAAGCATGTCATGACCCCCTCCTAATGTCTGATAGTCACAATCACTGGTGATAGTGCTGGTGTTTCTGCCAAGCATGTATATAATACCCTAAGATTTAAAAGGAAAAATTTAAAAAAAAAAAAAAAGAAAAAAGAAAGGAAGAAAGGTTATGCCTTTAAGAAATACTTTGGTCTACAGGTCATTTATTCAGCTATATGACTTAATAAAGAGGCCATTCGTTTCTCTGAAGAAGTACATTTATTAAGGAACTGAATTGCTAAAGATAACAATTCCTTTATTGAAAACTAATAATCCCTAGGCCTGTATACAGACAAGAAAAAAAATAAAATAAAAACCTCAGTCTGATTCTTTTTTTTGATCAAGTCATGTGGTATATGGGAGGACAACTTGTTGGCTCAAGCCCACCCCATGTCCAACACTACACACACATTTGCATGTGCACAAACACAGAGAGAAGTGGAAACAAGCTGACCTATCAGAGCTGAACCTTAACATAAGGAAGCCAGACTGTGAAGAACTCTAAAGTAACACAGGCACAGTTGTGAGGGCTCTCAATGCCAAACCACAAATAGTCTGTGAAGAAGAACATTGGTACTGTGGTCCTCTGGTTTTCACACGCTCAGAAGCCCTGGGAGATGGAAGTCTCCCCGGATGAGAAAGGAAACCCCAAATGCTGCCTCACAGCAGTTAAACTTAGTGAAAGAAGGTGTTTGATTTGAACCAAGCTGTTTGTATGTCTTTAAAGTTTGCTCCAGGTTTTACCTTAAATTTGAAAATAATGGTAGATGCTTATTGATTTATACTTTTCATTTAAAAACAGTACTGGCTAAAATCTGTTATCCCTGTTTCTTGGAGTTATGCATAGTGACAAGGAACCTTTCTTTAAATCTGTTCACCTCTTTTTTTTTTTAATCAGGGTAAAATGATCTTTACATTTATCATATGTATTTGACACATGGCTGGACTGATACTTGACGGGTGTCTTAAACTGCAGAAGACTAATTTTTATTATGAAATAGTTTTTAATTAAAAATTATTTGGATGATACTGATAAATTTCAAGTGTACAGTTCACCTCTTTTTGTTAGTTTTTTAAAAATAAATTTATTTATTTAAATTAGCTTCAAATATTCAGTACATTGATTAGACATCTATATTGTTCATAAAATGATCCCTCAGTCGCTCCCTCCCTCCCCTGGCCCTCCACTTAGCCATCATATTAATGCTAACTGCATTCCCTGTGCTGTGCTCCCCATCCTTGTGTCCAATTGTCAACTACTAATTTGTACTTCTTTAATCCTTCACCCCATTCTCCCAGTCCCCAGCCCCCCTCCCCTCTGTCACCAAATTGTCCACTATATTTGTGAGCCTATTTTTGATTTGTTTGTTCTTTTTGATCCTTAGATTCCACATATAAGTGAAATCATATGGTATTTATCTTTCTCTGTCTGACTTATTTCATTTAGCATAATAACCTCTAGGTCCATCCATGTCATTGCAAATGGTAGGATTTCATTTTTTTTAATGGCTGAGTAATATTCCATTGTATATATGAACCATAATTTCTTTATCCAATTGTATGTTGATGGGCATTTAGGTTGCTTCCATATCTTGGCTATTGTAAATTGTGCTGTCATGAATATTGGAGTGCATAGATCCTTACGAATTATTGTTTTGGTTCTCTTTGGATAAATACCCAGAACTGCAATTGCTGGGTCAAAAGGCATATCCATTTTTAATTTTTTGAGAAACTTCTTTATTGTTTTCCATAGCGGCTATCCTAATTTGCAATCCCACCGACAATGTATGAGAGTTTCCTTTTCTCCACATCCTAGCCAACACTTGCTGTTTTTTGATTTATGGATGATAGCCATTCTGACAGATGTGAGGTGATATCTCATTATGGTTTTAATTTGCATTTCTCTGATGATTAGCGACCTTGAGCATCTTTTCATATGTCTGTTAGCCATCTGTATTTCCTCTTTGGAGAAGTATCTGTTCAGGTCTTCTGCCTATTTTTTAATTGGATTGTTTGTTTTTTGTTGTTGTTGTTGAGTCGTATGTTAGTTTTATCCTAGTGGCAAAAACTTTGTGACACAAAATTAGTAAAAATAGAGTGAGTTATATCATAATTCTATGAGATGACACTTCAACCATCTAACCAGTTTATAAAGTATATCCATTGTTCTAGGAAATAGAATATTAGGGAAGTTCACTAACAAAAATAACTAATCAGAAAATTACACATTTGTAATTTTTGGCTTCCAAATTGCCCACATTATCACACACACACACACACACACACACACACACACACACACACACGCGCGCACACGACCCTTCCCCTTATCTTCCACTTTATTTAGATTATTGCTGGCTTTTCTTGCCTTTTTAATAATGACCAAAAAAAAAAAGAACAAACCGAAAGCAAAATACACCCTAATATTAGCCAACAGCAGTGTCCCACTTGTTCATAGTATCGGATTCAGAATGATTATGTCTCACTGTATCTGAGTTTTCTACTGTAAGGTGCTTCAAGTCTATTTTGAAATACTGTAGTCAGAGTATGGAACAACTTAAAAAAAAGAACAAAGAATCACCTCCACCTACTAACTCTAATTTCAGAGCTCTACCAACACAAGACAGCTGATTCTGCTAGACTATCTTGAATAATCTTGAAAAGAAATACGAAAATGTTATTATTGAACCATCTCAAGGAATGAGATGTATTCAATCTTCAGAAGTTGACAATTTTCTTTAGAAACCATTCTAGAGATGTGGCGCCACGTGATGCTACAGCTTTGGGCCTATTGAAACTGGGTGCTTCTGGCCGCTAATGAAGACCCCAAAGTACCTCTGTTCTTTGTTCCTCCCCAGCCCAGGCTTTCCAGACAGCCCCATGACACACACATCAACCCAACTCTTCCGCCAAGCATCATCTCATGAGTCATAAAAGCAAATTTCTATTTAAATCCATCTACCAACTATTTTATAATTTTGGAGGCCTTGATCTTGATAACAGTATTTATCTAGGATCATCCAATCTTACCCAACGCACTGATCTTACTTGGTTTTAATGATGTTTTAATAGAACAGAGTGGCTGCAAACATTTTATGAGTAGTCCCATTTGCTGTTCTTCAAGTATTCCCCGCGATCACCAATTCTGCCGTTTACCCTATGGGTCTCTCTCGGTGGGGTGGTCAGTCTTCCTCTTGTGTCTAAGTTCTTCAAAGACCACCTTACTTTCCCTTCATGCTGCTCATGTTCATTCCTGCTTAAAGTGATCTCTCTTCCATTTGAATTTTTGTATAATTGACTCTGTGCTTCCCTTCCTCTTTTCTCCTCATATAAAATAGTTTTTAGCTGAATGTCTTAACCTCCCCCAAAGATTACAGGTTCCTTCAAAGCAGGATCTTTGTCTGATCCACTAGGTACTAAGAGCTCAGTAAATTATTTATTTGATCTAAGAATACAGAAAATAGAATTTAAAAATATACTGTTATTACAGATATATGTACATATATACCTATATAATTAGATTATGGATGCAACTAGGACTGATAGTCAATTTTTAGAATTTTTAAAGCAATTAATCATTGTTCCCAATCTTTTTAACACACAGTATCTTCCCATTGCAGACTTTGCAGCAACATTTCTTCCCAATTTGGAAAATAATTCATGGCATAATTTTAAAAATACATATTTTAAATTAGGTTTCTATTAAAATATGTCTTTGGATAACTATTATAAAAGTAGGTCTGAGGATCACAGATCTTGGTCAAGTAAAACAATGCTTACATGTATGAACATATTTATTCTAGGCTGAATTTATTTCCTAAGGCTGCCATACCAAAGTATCACATACAGCAGTTCAAAACAACAGACATTTATTCTTTCACAGTTCTGGAGGCTCAAAGTCTGAAATCAAGGTGTTGATAGGGCATGCTTCTCACACTATCACACTATCACTATTAGGCCTTAGGATCCCAATATGTTAATTTTGGGGAGACACAAACATTTAGACCATAGCAGTGTTCCTAAGTCACTTTCCCCCTTTGGTTGCGTGATGTGGTTATAGCAATAGCTTTCCTAATATGGAACTATTATTATGTTACTTTCAAAAATCCAACCTGGATATGATGTAGACCTCCTTTAATATTCTGCTAAATTTATTTTACTAATTTTTCATAGAGGATTTTTTAAAGTTCTTTTATATAGGAGATGGATCTGAATGTTTTGGTTTCTACTGTTTTTGTTAGGATTTCAGTATTGCAATTATGCTAGTTTATAATCATAACACATTTTATAGACTTTATTAAAAGTTTGAAATCACATAATATGTTTAGAACAGAAGCCTTTTTTACGTCAAATAATTTGGCAATATTTTTCATTTCCTCTCTGGTTAATGATCTATTTTCCCACTTCTCCTTGAGTTCATTTTTTTCTAATTATTGTTTTTTTTCCTCTACTTCTACTGTATGTTGTGTTGCTGTTATAATTCTTGCTTTCATTTTAATTGTATTTTCCTGCTATATCCTTTTGTTTTTATCGTTCTGCATTATTTGGTTTAGGTGTGGCTCTTTAAATACCGTATACTTTATGGAGCAAGATCCATCTGAAAGTCTTTGTTTCTTAAGAGGGGATTTTGGCCTCTTTATGTTTATTCATATAAAATATTTTCGTTTTCCTTTGGCCATTTTTTAAGTTTATGATTTTAATGTTTATTTGTTT
>NW_011888884.1:2469185-2471840 GCF_000151845.1 Pteropus vampyrus | reverse complement strand
ACATATTTTAAATTAGGTTTCTATTAAAATATGTCTTTGGATAACTATTATAAAAGTAGGTCTGAGGATCACAGATCTTGGTCAAGTAAAACAATGCTTACATGTATGAACATATTTATTCTAGGCTGAATTTATTTCCTAAGGCTGCCATACCAAAGTATCACATACAGCAGTTCAAAACAACAGACATTTATTCTTTCACAGTTCTGGAGGCTCAAAGTCTGAAATCAAGGTGTTGATAGGGCATGCTTCTCACACTATCACACTATCACTATTAGGCCTTAGGATCCCAATATGTTAATTTTGGGGAGACACAAACATTTAGACCATAGCAGTGTTCCTAAGTCACTTTCCCCCTTTGGTTGCGTGATGTGGTTATAGCAATAGCTTTCCTAATATGGAACTATTATTATGTTACTTTCAAAAATCCAACCTGGATATGATGTAGACCTCCTTTAATATTCTGCTAAATTTATTTTACTAATTTTTCATAGAGGATTTTTTAAAGTTCTTTTATATAGGAGATGGATCTGAATGTTTTGGTTTCTACTGTTTTTGTTAGGATTTCAGTATTGCAATTATGCTAGTTTATAATCATAACACATTTTATAGACTTTATTAAAAGTTTGAAATCACATAATATGTTTAGAACAGAAGCCTTTTTTACGTCAAATAATTTGGCAATATTTTTCATTTCCTCTCTGGTTAATGATCTATTTTCCCACTTCTCCTTGAGTTCATTTTTTTCTAATTATTGTTTTTTTTCCTCTACTTCTACTGTATGTTGTGTTGCTGTTATAATTCTTGCTTTCATTTTAATTGTATTTTCCTGCTATATCCTTTTGTTTTTATCGTTCTGCATTATTTGGTTTAGGTGTGGCTCTTTAAATACCGTATACTTTATGGAGCAAGATCCATCTGAAAGTCTTTGTTTCTTAAGAGGGGATTTTGGCCTCTTTATGTTTATTCATATAAAATATTTTCGTTTTCCTTTGGCCATTTTTTAAGTTTATGATTTTAATGTTTATTTGTTTATTTGTTTTGTTAAAATCTGTCAATATATAGGTTATGTTTCCTTTAGTTATATTTTTCCCCTGGTGATTAGGCAGGTAGAGGGGAGACTACATATCCTGGATCCTGATGGCTGAGTAATTGGATTGAGTCAGCCCTGGTCTGGGAACTCAGCATTTACAGGTTTTTTGACAAATAATAATACCAAAACTTAGTAAGGCTAACTGATTAGTCTGAAGTTCTATAACTAATTAGCGATAGGATTGATACCAAAACCTAGTGTTCTCAGCTTCAGGACAAAGCTTTCTACTGCTGCGACTTGAGTGAACTTTTGCCCTATTTTGGACAAGTAAGACTTTCAGTCTTCAATAATTCCTACCCCAAATGTTCACACTTCTTTCTCATGGAAGAAACATTTTTCTCACCATATCCACGTTTTCTACTATCTTAACAAGGCACAGAAGGCTGTACACCCACAGAGGAATGAAAAACTAATATACTAGTTGGAGTTGGAACCCAGCGAATTATCAGTAAGTCATCATATTTTCAAATTTTCTTTCATTTCAACTTAATACAGAATTGGTAAAAGAAATTTAGGCATGGTTTTGGATATTAAGGAGTTCACTCTTCATTCAAGGAGGCAAAGCATGAATAAGTAACTATACTACATGGCAGATTCTAATGGACATTGCAATTTGGAAACCTCTTTGACATAATAAATATGACATTCAGTAAGGTTTACATGTAATTCCCCATCATGAGCATTATAATTTGAAAACCATCTTTGACGTAATAAAGATGGCACTTAGTGAGGTTTACATGTAATTCTCTCTCATGAGCGTTATAATTTAAAAACCATCTTTGACGTAATAAAAATGGCACTCAGTGAGGTTTACATGTAATTCCCTCTCATCATTTCTCTTTGAAGAAAATGAGTAAGTGTTGCAAAATACTTTTAATAGATATTAATTTATTCATCAGTCTTTTTATGGGGTTGAGTTGGTATTTTCATTGAAACAGAACACACACCTCCATATAAAAGCATGCATACAGACACATACGTAAAATTTAAAAGACCAAGTTTCTTGCATTTTATGCATAGGCAGCATGGTTCACTTGCCGAGGGAAAGAAGATAGGAAGGCAGGAAGGCAGGAAGGAAGGAGAGAGGCAGGGAGGGAGGAGAGAGGAAGGGAGGGAGGAGAGAGGAAGGGAGGGAGGGAAGGAGGGAGGAAGGCAAGGAGGGAGGGAGGGAAGAAGAAAAGGGAAGGAAGGAAAAGGAAGGAAGGGAGGAAAACTTTTTTAAAAAAAATGAGAAAGAAGGAAGACTCATAAAGGAAAGAACAGAACTTATCCAATCCATTTCGGTCTGTGTGATTTCTGAATTAAACTCTTTTCACTGTCCTTATTTGTAAAATGGTTAGGCCACACTCAGGGTTGTGTGGATTTAAATTAAATAAGACAGCAAGTGGAGGCTGCTGGCATATGGCAAACCCTCAGCAACTAGTATGACAGATTGCTACATTAATTGAGCACCTATTTTGAGGAAGCTGCCTGTCATCTCATTTTGCAGCATTAGCTGATTTCAACAAATCTGGTCATGATGGCTCCCTAATGTTGCAGGCACACACAATAAAAAACGATTA
>NW_011888884.1:2455438-2467265 GCF_000151845.1 Pteropus vampyrus | reverse complement strand
TTGCAAAGTCTAAAATATTTACTATCTGGACCTTTACAGAAAATGCTTGCCAACTTCCCTGCTCTACTCTAATGCACTGTGTGTTTATTTAAAGTTCAACTTTCTGGGAGCTTCTTTTCTTTTCAGATTCATTCAGGGCACATCGCTGTTACCCTATGTCCTGCCATCACCTCTCGAGGTCATGTCACTTTTAAACAGTCTTTTTCTAAATATGACAACAGTTGATTATTTTCTCCTTATGTAGGAACATTGCTACAGTTCCTAGTGATCTATGAAAATCTAGATATAGTAAAGTGGGCCATACAGTGTCCAATTGTCATTTTTCTCTTCTCTGGACCTCTGTTTTCTTCATCTGTAAAATGAATGCATTGGACTAGATTGCTGAAGTCATTGTTACTATGACATATATTTATATTAGTTCGAAACTCAACAATGACTGAACATCAACCATATGCAGGTAAGAAAAGTGAATGTGAACAGAGTGCTTGCCTTCAGTGAGCTCACAGCCCAGCACTTGTCTGCATTGTCCAAATATCAGTTACCAAGTGTACTAGGTAGAAAAATCCCCCTACCTGCCACCCAGATGTCTATGCTCTAATTTTCAAAACCTGTGAATATGTTTCCTTACATGCAATAGGTTATCAAAGTCACTCTGTCAACTGTTATCCTATTTGGTGTCTCATATAATACCCATCTGACTGCTGTGCATATTTGGATATCATTGCTGGTATTATTCATCGTACTTTACTGATGAGGATCCTAAAGTCTGGGCTAAAGTGACTTGCCTATAGTCCAGGTACTTAGAGGTAGACATGAATCTAGAGGAAATATCTCATCCATTCATTTAATGAACATTTATTGCTTATCTAGCATGTGCAATACTCTGTTGCTGCTCAGTGTGTGATTCTTCCCCCATCCCATTCCCATCAATCATTCCTAATACTCAAGAATTGGTTCCACTTGTCACCATAGCACGATAATGCTTTGAATGATTTTATCTACTAAGAAAATAGAACCTAATACATAACAATTTATCTTCCTCTTATTAACTAACAACATACGAAAAACTCAGAACTCCTGAATTGATATTCCTTTCCTAATCATAAGAAAGCACACAATTTTGAGCAGTTATTTTGAAGTATAAAAAGGACTTGAAGGTCAGCCTTTAGGGGCTCAGAAGCCACAGACAAAGAAACGCTGTTGTCCTGGGCTTGGATGTCACAGCTGCCCCTCACTGGCGAAGTCTGCTGCCTCTGTCTCTGGCTCTCTGGCTCTCTGTCTCTCCTTCCCTCCCTCCCTCTCTCTTTCTCATCTAGAGAGAATCATCACAGTCTTGAACCCTTATCCAAATGTTCTGAAAAGAATTCAACAAGTTCCATGATGATTAAGATTTTTTGGATTAAGAAGGAAACAGGAAAACCGTGATGAGGTACAAAGTGCCCTTTGGAATCTGAGTTACTGTTCCCAGGCTGCAAGAATGAAGATGAAAAGGCTCAGAACAGCAGCTGTGCGAATGGCAAGCAAACATAACCAAACCGAGGGTGCTGACAATTTCTACTAGGATGGGCTGCTCAGAAGACATTTATAAGGAAAAGAGAGCGGTATAGGATTGCTCAGTCTTGTGTCACTCATGCCAGGGCTGGTGCATAGAACTTACAAGGCCAGACTTTTTTCAGAAGACAAACATGGAATTTGCCTGCCTTTAGGTAAATAAAACAGTCTGAATAACTAAGTGAATGGATAAATGAATGAAAGATATCACTCATCACTGTCATTTTACATCTCCATGATGGATACTTTTCGTATGTGATCTGTTCTAACCCTTATAACAACTCTATGAAACTGGTATTCATATCCTCATTAGTAGAGGGGCAGAAAGGTTCCTATTATATGCTGGATACTATACACTAAGGAATTTTTAAATATAATTATCATTATTTAACCTTCGTTTAAAAAAAAAAAAACCATCCAGAGCTCCATATTATCTCTCTTTTACATAGGCAGAAAACAGGAATTCAAAGAAATAATATAAATAAATAGTAAATAGCCATATGAGTCCTGACTTCACGCTGCTACCTGGCTATGCATCGCTGGGACATCTAAGTGGAGATGCCCAGCTGGGAACTGGAAATACATACAAAAAGAGCTACAGATAGAGACATGGTGCAGAGGCACAATGATCAGGGGGATTTTAACCTAAAAGCAGATGTTGAATTGCTTTAATGTGGCCAACTACATGGGGAGAGAAATGGTGGAGGTAAAAAAATGTGACAAGGCTATAATAAATGATGATGGCCAAACATGAGCTTTCTTCTTTTCTGAGACTCCTGACAGATCCCATGAGACCTTCATCTTTGCGAGTGTCACTTCCTGCAGGTCAGACCTAACTCCTAACTCCTTGAAACTGCAGCCTTTTCAAGTTATGGACACCTCTATCAACATGCATTCACAGTGAACATTCATGAAAGAAAAGCCTACATTTGTAGTTTCTATTTACTGACATCCTTTTTTTTTTTTCAGGTGTTCCTCATAATGGTTATACATTTATATAATTTACTAAAGTGATCCCTCCGATTAGTCTAGTACCCACCTGGCACTATACACAGTTATTACAATATTACTGACTATATTCCCTATGCCGTACTCCACATCCCCATGACTATTTTGTAACTGACCTCTTATTCACATTAATCTGACTGAATATTTATTCCCATCATGCATCTGACACCACACTCACTGGGGTCCAATAGCCTCCATATGCAATAATTGCCAAGCACATAGACACATTTCAGAACTGCTTTTTGCTTGACACTGCTGACCACTAAGACCATCTAGAAGCTACTTTAATTATAGGTTTTGGTGATGACATTCTCCCAGGTTTTTCCTTTCCCTTGAGTTATTCTTTCTCGGCTTTTTCCAAACCTTTTTCCACTGTCCGTTCCTTAGGGTTAGTGTGTATCAGAGCCCAAAGGAAAAGACTGTCTTCTCTTGTTTGCCTGTTGGCATCTCTCATTTCCTCTGATGCCTTCAGCTATTAACTAACCACATGCCTTTAACTATGAAAGCAATATCTGTATATAAATGTGTGTATATCCCTACCAGACATTTCAACTAGGACGTCCTGTAGACTTTTCAAACTCAACATGACCGAAGTTACTCCTGTATTGTTCTCGACCCCGAGCCTACATTATCATCCGTACTGGTTTCTTACCGCTGCTGTTAACAAATCGCCACAAACTTGGTGTCTTAAAACAACAAACATTTGTTATATTATAATTCTGAAAGTCAAAAATCTTCAAATCAGGACATCAGCAGGGCCTCATTCCTTCTTGGGGCTCTGAAGAGAATATTTCTTTCCCTCCTCAGCTTCTCGCATTGCCTGCACTCTGGCTCATGGCGCCTTCCTCCACCTTTGGGGCCAACAGTGTATCACCTTCAAATCTTTCTCTCTCTCCGAGCGCTCCTGTTGTCATTACATCTCCTTCTTTTACTCCAACCTTCCTGTCTCCCTCTTATAAAGACCTCTGTGATTACATTGGCCTCACCTAGATAATAAGCCAGGATAATCTCCCTGTCTCAAGGTTTTTCACTCGATCACATCCTCAAAATCTCTTTTGCCATGTAAGGTAAAATTCTCAGGTTCTGGGGATTAGGACATGGACATCTTGGTCAAGGTGGGAGGCATTATTATGTCTAACACACCATCTCTGCTTGCTCTCTCCATAAGGACACTATTCTTGACCTAGCTGTCCAAGCTAGTAACCTGCAGCCCTCATTG
Organism: Pteropus vampyrus; assembly: GCF_000151845.1. Classification (NCBI taxonomy): domain Eukaryota; kingdom Metazoa; phylum Chordata; class Mammalia; order Chiroptera; family Pteropodidae; genus Pteropus; species Pteropus vampyrus. The sequence goes on along the minus strand of NW_011888884.1, from coordinate 2,463,487 downwards.
ACTTTTCCTCCCCACCCTTCTAAGTCACTGCCAGATTCTACAAGCTCTGCCTCCTAAATTTCCCTCCATTACTCCTCTCCACACCCACTTCCTCTAGTGCTATCTGAACCTTTTCTGCTCGGGTGGACTCTACGTAATCCAGCTCCAGTACTAAGCCTTGAGATAGAAATATATAAACTTAGGATAAGCTTGGGAATTTTTTTTTTTTTTTGGTCATTGTAATAGAAAAATATATTGCCACAGAGATCTAGATAAGTATTCTATTAAGAGAATACCGTGGCAGAGTACCAAGCCCCATGGGTAAGGAACCATGAAGGCTAATTTTGAGTTACGTCTTGCCACTTTCTAACCCCATGACATCTGGTGAGTTTTTTAAGTTTTCTAATTCTTGATTTCCTCATTTTTAATACCTGACTGGTACATTATTCAGAGACTCAAACTATAATGACGTAGATATTTATACAGTTCATATGTTAGTTGTTAGTAACACACATCCGATTCAAAAGACAAGTCATTATTAAGCATAGTCATCCAGAGCCTGGAAATATTTTAATATTCAAAAACTGAGACTTGGCAGTCTCAGGCCAATAAGCATCAAGCTGTCTGTCTCTCAATGAAGTTAAAATATTTAAAACTAGGCAAGGAGCAACTTCCTACTAGTTCTTATCCAGGGGCAGATTCCATTTTTATTTTTATACAATTGGGGAGGTAAACTTTAAGAAAAAATATCACTAAATTATGAATACAACATTATAAAAGAGAGGATTTATATGGAATAAGGAATGAAATAACAAAATACAAATACCTTTCTTTGCAACTTTTATAAAATCACATGACCATGTGAAAGAGGCTTGGGGAAGTGAACAGCCTTGAAGCTTAAGCTTTAGCAACTTCAGAGTACATCTTTTTCTTCTTTGTCTATTCTTGTTTTAAAAAAATTGCAGTTCTTATATTCTTAAACATCATAGTTATCCCACCCCAACACATGTAAAATAACTTCTTTATTTGCAAAATTGAGGTGCTAAATATACTACTAACAAATGTTACAAATAGATGTCACATGGATTCTGTGGCTTGCTAAGCATTAAACATTCCTGCTACAAATTCATTTCAGTCTTGCATTAACAAAAATCTGACTGGTATGGGGATTCATCCCAAATTCCAAACAGAGCCATGAGGAACAGAAAATGTTTGCTTCTTAAAGGACCAGATACTCATACCAAGAGAAAATTGAACTTTTGGAATTGCTACACAGCCTGGAAAGCATGATTGAAATGAACAGAAAATAGTTCCATCATCATTATTATTATTATTATTATTATTATTATTATTATTATTATATATAAAATTTATGGAGAGAAGTGCTGTGGGAACTGTTTTATTTTGCCCAGATCCACTCTTCAGAGCCAAAGCACTACTCCCTGGCAGATGGGAATATCAGCTATACCACTCACAGTTGTACCCCTTACTGGGGATTGTCTTTGGCTTCAGAAAACTATCTCTGGCATGGCTACATCTTCTCCCATTGGTCTGCCACCAGTGCAGGGCCACAACTGCCCAGCCCTTTGCCTCAGTTTGGAATAACTCTGAAGAGCCATTCTAGCTTAAGTAGTCTCCTAGGACAGGCTGAAGCATCACTGACAGCAACATATAGGGACAGCTCCTCTCTTCCCAGTCCTGCCCGCCTCCCTCTGAGAGCATGCCGCAATCAACTCTCATCGCAGAGTCTATTTTCAGGAAACCAGTCTAAGACAGTTGACACCATAAGTGGTCCTAAAAGGCAGACTCCAAAATGAAATCTTGAGATGGATTACTCAATGGCAAGTTGATTACTGATGGCAGAGAATGTTAAATTCTTCGCTTGAGCTGAACTAGTACAAAGTAAGCGTGGAAGAAAAAAAGGGTGTCATAGAGGCAGAAGTGGAGGCTCCGACTGAGCCCAGCAGCATGGCCTCCAACTCATCCAGGATGATCTAGCTATTGCCTCTGCCATTGTCTAATAACAAGAAGTCAATGCTGAGCCCCTAATGTAGCACTGCCCCTCAAGGAACAAATCAGCCACTTTGACACATTGTTTCATAGCTGATTACAGTTCAAGCCCATCCACCATGGAAACACCAGCAATTCAAACCAACTGGCGTCAACTCATTTTCTGACAATGGGTTTGCCTTTCCCTGCTGGCAAAACCTTGGTCAACACAATTATCCTCAAACTCAGAATGTTTGATCCACCAACATGGGTTCCCATACAATACCTAGTATCAGATAAAAGGCCCCATTTTCTAGCAAAGAAGGTACATCAATGGGAATATAACCATGAGAATCCATGCTCCTTTTACAGTACATACCACCAAGAACCCACCGGCCTCACAGAACGGTAGACTAGCCTCTTGAAGATGCAGCTGAACATCATTTTGGAGGGGATGCCCTGGAAAGACAGGACATCATTCAAGGAAGTGGTCTGCACACTAAATCAATGATCTTTATATGGTGATATACTTTCAATAGGTAGAATAATGGGTCTGTGAGCCAAGAGGTGGAAGCAGAAGTGGATCCAATCATCATGATCCTCCGTGACCCACTTGAAGGATTTATGCTTCCTGTCCCTGAAGTCTTAGTCTCTACAAGTCTAGAGATCCTGCTTCCTAGAGGGTGAATACCTCCACGAGAGAACACAATGAGAGTCCCACTGAACTTTTAAGCTCTGTCTGCCACCTGGTCACTTCGGGATCCCCACACCAAGAGAACAGATGAGGAAAGAAGTCACCACATCTATAAGAGTAGTTGATATTGATCATCAACAAGAAGAAGTTGTGGAAATGTCAGCTGTCGATCTGTCAATTCTTGGTTAATAATCTTTTCTTTCTAACTGCTTTTAAGATATCATCTTCATCTTTGCTACTCTGAAATTTTAAATATGGCTATATTTTTATTGATCTTGCTTGAGATGTACCGAATCTCCTAATACTGAGCACTTGTGTTTTTCACCAATCAATTTTGAAAAGTTCTCAGTTATTATCTCTTCAAATTCTGCTTCCCCTCTATTCTCTCATTCTAGAATCTCATGTAAACACATATTGAACAATACAAACCAGGGACCACATTAAACTAAATGTATGTTTGGGGGCTTTTGCACTACAGATGAAGTGAATCCTAGACACATGGGTATAGGCAGACTTGTGCTTAGACATCCTCAGAGGAGGCATAAACTCCCTTCCCTCCAACTCCCTGCCCGGCTGCCCATCCAAGAGCCAAAACCGCTGTGGGCAGGTTTTATTTTAGGTCACACATTTATGACATCTCAGTGGATCCCTATTTTTCTTTTTATGAAATAATTTCTGTAATCGCATCCCATTGTGCTCAGGTCCTCGACTTTCTCTCCCATGCTCTGCCTTTCCGGCCCATTAAAACTAAGAATTTAAGATCTGCAGAGCCCATCGAGGCAACTTGTACTTATTTATACCTCTGGCATCATACTTTCTTGTGTTTTTCATACTTTACCACAAGCTCAGTTATGCTTTTACAAAGTGATTTGATCTAATTCTCTAGGTTACCTCTATAAGAAGCATTTCTCTGCATATGTACCCTGCCATATTGTTGCAAACAGATGTCTATAATTCCTCATTTTTGTATCATTTCTGAAATTTCCAACTAATCTCATTTGATCTTCAGAAGATCTGATTTTGAACTTCAGCTCTGACATTTTCCACCTCTACAAATGGAACATTACTTCACTTGTCCTTTCCCCAGCTCCCTACCGATAAATGGAAGAGATCTTACTTCACAGCGCATAGTGAGAACTAAGTGCACTAATGTCTATACAAGTGCAAACTAGGGGCATAATCTTAGTTACTCTCAGCTATGGTGTTAGATTAGAAGGAACTCTTTGCATCTACCCAATGCCTATCAACCAGCTTTCCTTTCCTAGTTATTACATACTTTCTGGGCTGCATGATGGCCTCCAACCACTCACTAGAACTAGTAGAGGTGTTACCATGGCAGATGGAGTCGGACTCTAGCAGGCCACCCTTGGCAGAGGCCTTCTTAATTTTCCCAAAAGTGAAAAAAAGTAAGGGCATTCGTTAAATATTTAGGAACTTTGAGAGTTTTTTCCAAAAGTTTTTATAAGATTCTATTTTCTTTTTTAAAAAAAATTTATTAAACAACTGAAGGAAGTTGTGCACATTCCTTATATGTTTTCAGACCTGCAAGTGTTCGCTCTCATGTTATGACTTGTTGGTGCAGAAATGACCAAGCTGTTCTTTTCAAACCAGGCCAACCTATTCCCATATCAAGAGCCTTCACAGAATGAATTATGCTCCAATTGCATCATCATGACTTAGTTCAGATATAGATGAATCCTAAGTACACGCAAGGGCTTTTCATTCCTAAGATTCAGCTTAAAAGTCAACTGCTCTTTGCAACTTTCCCTGACCTTCCGCTACAACCCCCAGACAGAGTTAACCACTTTCTCCTCTATGCTTCTGTGACTTCATGTAAACATCTGAAAAGATCTTACCACTTGGCTTGGTTTCTTGGCAATATTTGTTTACATGTCCCAAGAGATGTTCAGTCTCTTAAGAGGTATTCTTCTTAGTAACTCCAGCACCTAGCATAGTACCTACCACATAGTAGGTGCTCAATAAATGTTTATTGAGTCAAAACAAGAAGCTTTTAAAGTGGACTTATATTTCACCATGACATTTACATAAGATTACTGCTTACATTCAATGAAACTAAGATAAGCATAATTTTCAAATTCTGGTTGAGATAATACTTTTAAAAATGTACTTAGAGGGCTTTAACGTATAATATTTTCTGAATTCTATTTTGTGTTATTTGGGAAGATTAACTGTGGAGTGTTTTTTAAAGAAGGAATTAAGTTCATAGATTTACAAATGCCAGAACAAGAAAGGGACTTTGAAATCATGCAACTCAACAACATCTAATTCCTTTCTCTGCTTAATTTTCTTTAGAGTATTTGTCATGAATTCAAGTTATATAATTTTAATGTTTTCAGGCTCTTTTTTCTTTCTCAGCTGTTAGATTGCAAGTTCCAAGAAAGCTGAACCCCTGCCATCATGTTCACTGTTAGGCTCCCACCTCCTAAAATAATGCCTGAGACACAGCAATTTCTTAAAAAATGTTGGTTGGATGGATGAATGGATGGATAAATAGAAAGAGGGATGGATGGAGGGATGGATGATTGGGTGGGTAAGTAGGTAGGTGGATGGATAAATGGATGATGAATGAATGAATGAATGAATGAATGACATGTGCAGATATGAAAAAACTTGTAGGACTTAGATTCAAATATTCTGATTCCCAGTCCAGTACCCTTTATATCCCAGAACACTGCCCCATCCTTATGTGAAATAGCACAAGTCCCCAGAATTGAACCTCGAAATCTCTAATTTATTCTTTTTTTTTAATTTGTTATACATCCTTATTAGATGTCAATGTAAGATTGACAAGCATTCAGAAGCAAGACATAGAAGGCCCCTTTCTGTAGATGTCCTCAATGTTAAAAAAATTTACAGGCGCATCCATTCATCAAATACTTAGTGACAGCCCACTACATGCCAAGCAATAGTTCTAAGTACTTGGTTACTTCAGTAAACAAAACAAACAAAAATCCCTTTCCTGGTGAAACTTAAATTCTGTTGGGGAAGGCAGACAGGAGAAGCAAACAAAAAATAATAAGCGTAATGAATAAATTATATAGTTTGGCTAGACAGTGATAAATGCTATGGAAAGTAATAGAACAAGGCAAGGGGTAGAGAGAAGCACCATTTTACCCTGCCATTGTGTTAAGAATGGTCTGAGGAGAGATAAGACTTGCAGGGAAACAAGAGAAGGTTCTGCACGTTCCACACATGTGCACGCGCACACACACACACACACACACACACATCACATTAACAGATAACCTATAGGAATCTGGCTTATGTTGAGTCCAAAAGGAAGCTCTGTGGGTTGCGGAGACAACAGCTGCTCCCTAATCAACTGGCTATAAATCTCCTCCAGTGATTAGATCCTTTATAATATCCCACCACAGGTATACCCAGCCTCTTCTAACACATTTTCCCACTTTCTTGAGATAGTCTGCCTCTATCATTTCCACCTACTGCCTTAGTCCAACAAATGCATTGGAGTCAGAGCGAAGGAACATAAACCTTGGAGCAGTCGAGGCCTGGGTTTGAGTTATAGCTCTACAGTTCCCTAGCTAAGTGAATTTCTGCAAGGCACAACTTTTCTTGAGCCTCAGTCTTCCCAGCTATGAAATAAGGATAATATAACCTATGTTACGGCATCTTTGTGATATCTAAAGTGTCAGTTGCATAAGAGGGGCTCATTAAATGTTAGTTCTTTTACTTAGGCACTAATCCGAATACCACGTTTTCCAAAATAAATAAAATATGCACTCTGCCTTCAAGGGGCAGACCCACTTTTCTGAGCATCACCTGTTCCTTCAGCCGTTGCTCCTATATGATAGGGTGAAGTGTGCCCAGCTTTGTATGTATCTACTTCTTTCATTGCCTGGACTTCCCCTACTTAGATTAATTGGGCTTAGGAAGCATCTTTTTGAAAAACCGCCGCTAAACTCAAGTTAGATAGACACGGCTTGAGTGATGGGACAATGGAGACTAAGATTTGGGAGTCCACGGGGCCCTGCTCCAACTCTCCACCTGGTTCCCTGTGCAACTTTGGTCGAGTCACCTTCCTTTTTAGGTACGTGATCATCTTATTTGTATAGTGAGCTTGTTAAATGAAATGAGTTTGTATACTTTCTGAGCTGTGGCTCAGATACCCTACAATTATAAGTTGGATGTGGAGGTAGAGGCAGAGGAGAGAGGATCTGTCCTGAACCCTTGCAGTGACATACCAATTCTTTGAATAATTACAGCTTCGAGCAGAGAAGTGTCCTTGGTACTTTTATAAGCATTCTCGCTTTATTATTTTGAAACTTCAGCAAGATTTCTAAGTGGTAATGCAAATGACCTCTGAGTAATACTGGGGAACATTCTTTGAGCTTCCCATGCACCACCATCTATAACTGTAATTGTCTCTTCAAAGAAAATGTACTTCTTAATTACAAGGTCATGCACCGGAAAATAAAACTGAATCCAGCATGTGAAATGAATAAAAAACAGTGAGTGCCTGAGATGTATGTGTGTGTTGTGTGCGTGTCATGCGTATTTGCCTAATTTTAAAAAACTGAGTCAGAAGACATTTAAAATCCTTACCAAGATTGCACAACCAGAATTATACTAAAAAGTTTAATGAAAACTTAGAGTTTAGATAACTCTAAGATCAATTTCCAAAAGCTGCCTTTGCAGTTGAAACATCTCAGAACACCTGTTTTTAGACCTCCAAATGCTCGTCTCCACAGTGGTCGCTGACGTGTTTCTTCCCCTGGGAAAGGAATGTGGGATCCCTTGAGGAGGGCAACTATGGGGTAAGTGGAGCCTTGTGGTCTGGGTGTTGTGTCCATGAGTGAATTAACGGAAGCCACTGCACTACAAGTCTCTTAAAGTGTTAATGGGGAAACAACTGCTGAAGAATTTGTAGCTTTCTTCTGTACAACAGCCCCTCCAAAAAAGAAGTCGGGGGAAGAGGCGGCCTGGGACTTAACACAAGCCATTTCCTGCTTCTGGCCTCAATTTCTTCAACTGTGGTGGGAGGTAGGGGGATGCTGTGAGGGACACGGTAGGGTTTAATGAAATATGGTAGTAGCCCCCAGCTGGGAAAATGGAGGAAGACGGCACAGGTAAAAACAGGCATCCTGAGGTCAGTAGGATTAATATTCCTCGGCAAAGGAAAAAGGCATCCCCAACAAGAGGAAAGAGTTGACACAGCTCAAGTTCATCAGGAAACTGGGCGAGCTCGTGGTGAGCAGGGAAGACGCTGGCCGCAGCCGTGGGAATGGCCCCGCTGTCCTCTAGGCAGCTGCCTCAGAAGAGGGAGCCCTAGTACTGGAACCTTCCAGTGAAGGTCTGAACACACACTTTGGCCCAAGAGACCTACCTACTCCAATTTGCTGAGCCCC
>NW_011888884.1:2442697-2454208 GCF_000151845.1 Pteropus vampyrus | reverse complement strand
CCAAAATAAATAAAATATGCACTCTGCCTTCAAGGGGCAGACCCACTTTTCTGAGCATCACCTGTTCCTTCAGCCGTTGCTCCTATATGATAGGGTGAAGTGTGCCCAGCTTTGTATGTATCTACTTCTTTCATTGCCTGGACTTCCCCTACTTAGATTAATTGGGCTTAGGAAGCATCTTTTTGAAAAACCGCCGCTAAACTCAAGTTAGATAGACACGGCTTGAGTGATGGGACAATGGAGACTAAGATTTGGGAGTCCACGGGGCCCTGCTCCAACTCTCCACCTGGTTCCCTGTGCAACTTTGGTCGAGTCACCTTCCTTTTTAGGTACGTGATCATCTTATTTGTATAGTGAGCTTGTTAAATGAAATGAGTTTGTATACTTTCTGAGCTGTGGCTCAGATACCCTACAATTATAAGTTGGATGTGGAGGTAGAGGCAGAGGAGAGAGGATCTGTCCTGAACCCTTGCAGTGACATACCAATTCTTTGAATAATTACAGCTTCGAGCAGAGAAGTGTCCTTGGTACTTTTATAAGCATTCTCGCTTTATTATTTTGAAACTTCAGCAAGATTTCTAAGTGGTAATGCAAATGACCTCTGAGTAATACTGGGGAACATTCTTTGAGCTTCCCATGCACCACCATCTATAACTGTAATTGTCTCTTCAAAGAAAATGTACTTCTTAATTACAAGGTCATGCACCGGAAAATAAAACTGAATCCAGCATGTGAAATGAATAAAAAACAGTGAGTGCCTGAGATGTATGTGTGTGTTGTGTGCGTGTCATGCGTATTTGCCTAATTTTAAAAAACTGAGTCAGAAGACATTTAAAATCCTTACCAAGATTGCACAACCAGAATTATACTAAAAAGTTTAATGAAAACTTAGAGTTTAGATAACTCTAAGATCAATTTCCAAAAGCTGCCTTTGCAGTTGAAACATCTCAGAACACCTGTTTTTAGACCTCCAAATGCTCGTCTCCACAGTGGTCGCTGACGTGTTTCTTCCCCTGGGAAAGGAATGTGGGATCCCTTGAGGAGGGCAACTATGGGGTAAGTGGAGCCTTGTGGTCTGGGTGTTGTGTCCATGAGTGAATTAACGGAAGCCACTGCACTACAAGTCTCTTAAAGTGTTAATGGGGAAACAACTGCTGAAGAATTTGTAGCTTTCTTCTGTACAACAGCCCCTCCAAAAAAGAAGTCGGGGGAAGAGGCGGCCTGGGACTTAACACAAGCCATTTCCTGCTTCTGGCCTCAATTTCTTCAACTGTGGTGGGAGGTAGGGGGATGCTGTGAGGGACACGGTAGGGTTTAATGAAATACGGTAGTAGCCCCCAGCTGGGAAAATGGAGGAAGACGGCACAGGTAAAAACAGGCATCCTGAGGTCAGTAGGATTAATATTCCTCGGCAAAGGAAAAAGGCATCCCCAACAAGAGGAAAGAGTTGACACAGCTCAAGTTCATCAGGAAACTGGGCGAGCTCGTGGTGAGCAGGGAAGACGCTGGCCGCAGCCGTGGGAATGGCCCCGCTGTCCTCTAGGCAGCTGCCTCAGAAGAGGGAGCCCTAGTACTGGAACCTTCCAGTGAAGGTCTGAACACACACTTTGGCCCAAGAGACCTACCTACTCCAATTTGCTGAGCCCCGTTTTCCTACCCGAACTCGCCATCTTCCAAAATCAGGAAAACATCCATGTGAACCGAGATGGGCGTGTGGCAGTTACCGCCAAGTTTGAGGAAATTAACATGACATGGGAGCTTTTTAGGGCAGTAAGCACAGTAAGAAGACAATAGGGATTTCCCTTCTGTTCCCTCCTCCTGGTTCCTATTCTGCTAAGGGTTGCTTTAACAGATCTCCGAGGACTGACTCAGACTCTCCCACTCCTCCCCTCTTGGCTCAGTCTCCGCAGTAACAGCAGGGAGTTGAGGATCTTTTTGATGTTCCAGGCTCTGGGATTGCCAGAGAGCAGAGCCAGGACTGGGGAACAATGCATAGTTCTCATGGTGGGTGGCAGGCTTAGACGCCCACCCCCTTTGTGGGAGCTGTAATTCAGGCCTCTCCAGATCTGCAAGTGGCCCCAGAGCCACCTTCATGGTCTGTGTTTGCACCGGGAAAGCCCAGCTGTGAATGAATATTCCAGAACAAGGGAAAGTGGGCTCGGCTAGAACTGAGACCTTCAAGTCCTTGAACGAGAGACTCTAATACATTCAGTTTCTGGCCTTTCCTTCAGGTCTGGCAGACCACTGCAACCAATCTCAAGGTCAGAATACCTGTGAAGATGCTATTGGTTTTCCTGAGTGGACCTTTAAAAGGAACCAAACTAAAATGAAGACAGTTTCTGCTTTTGATCCATGTGGTCATTTTCTGACTGGTTCATTTGAAATTCTTTTGCTTATTTCCTCAACTTCGAATTTGCTTTCAACAGATAAATTTCCTATGCTTCAGATGACAGACATCCTATCTTTAAGTGGCTCTAAAGCCAGTTTCAATCAGAGATATGGAATATCAGTTTTGATTAAATTGAGAATGGGTTGAGCTAGCCCCAAAAAATAAATGCTTAAAATTTATTTTATGTTAGATTTGTAGAGGTAATTGTATTTTGAATGTTGAACAACCTTGTAGCTGGTGTTATGGATTAAATGTTGTGTCCCCCCAAAATTCATAGGTTGAAATCCTAACCCCTAATGTAATGATATCAGGTGGTGGGGCCTCCTGATTAGGTCATGAGAGTAGAATTCTCATGAATGGGATTAGTGCCCTTATAAAAGAAACCCCAGAGTTCTCTCACCCTCTCTGCCATGTTGAGGATACAGCAAGAAAATGGCCATCCGCAGCCCAGAAGAGAGCTCTTCCTAGAACCCAATCATGCTGGCCTCCTAAAAGCAGACTTCCGGCCTCCAGAACTGTGAGAGTTAAATTTCTGTTGTTTGTAAGACACCCAGTCTATGGTATTCTATTATTCTGAATAAGATATCCACTAATGGGCTTATATGACATGGTAATTAAATGAATCGATTCAGTTGCCTCCCAAGTCTTCCCACAGACTACAAGGCCCTACTTGATCTGGCCCCTAGCTACCTCCATGGCCTCATCTATTATCAGTCTTCCCCTCTTGTTCTATCCAGCACACTGGCCCTCCTGCTAACCCTACAACATCAGGTAGCAGGACCCGACTTCAGAGCCTTGTCTTTTCCTCAGCCTGAGCGATTCCCCTCCCAGAAATCTACATGGCTCCACCCTCCCTCCCTAAAAAGCTAGACTATCTGCAATAATAGTGGCTCTCCCTTCATCTCCCTATCCAGCTTTATTTTTTTCATCATCACAATCACTACCTGGTATTACGTTACAGAATTTTTCATTGTTTTGCATCTCACTCTTCCACTAAAATGTAAGCTTCATGAGGCCACGGACTTCAACTGTTGCTTGATCCTCAATACCTGAAATGGTACCTGGCATACAGAGGACTCTTAATAATGACTTCTCAAGCATCCTCTCTTCACCACTCCTCCATCTCCTTCAACCAATCTTCCCATCTGCTAATGGAGCTTATTGCTTACCTACCTATGTTGTCAAAGAGTGTTGTCTTGTTTTCAGCCCCTGAATTTATCACATTATATTTATTTCTTCTTTCTATACCTGTCCCTTCTAGAGAGACAGGTATGCTTCTGGAAAGTAGCACTATGTTCTTGTTCATCTATTTTACCAGAGCTGAGCCAATTTCCATGCACACAGTAGCGTTCTACATAGATCATTATATGAGTGAATGAATAAATGAATTAATGATATAATAGGTGAAAAAATAAGCAGAGACAGAGAGAAAACAAGTATCTGACACTTTTTGGCTTTCACAGGCAGAGTATTTGAGAATGAAATTTAGAAACAGATAGATTTAAATTTGAACCAGTCTCTACCACTTATAAATTCTTTAGTCCTGAGCAATTTATATGTACCAAGCTTTGGTTTTCCCTTCTGTAAGCCAGGAAAAGAACTACCTGCTCTCAGGATTAATATAATGTAGGTAAGCACCTCACATGCTAGTTCCTGTCCTTCTATATGATGCAAAATCATATGCTCTACATTCTCAGGGTGTAATAACCAATCTGGCTGGGATTGTGGGCATGGGGAGGGGTAAGAAAATGGGGACAGAGAAGCCAGTTACTCAACTGTCTCTCTTATGGGTTTCTCTACAAGTGATTTTTATTACTTTCACATCGTGACAACAGATGCAATTCTCAGGCCAGTGAGAGTCCTTCCATATAGCTTTAGCATGGAGAGTTTTTTCAGTCAAGTACTGCATAACCATCCAAGACATTTCTATGATCACATGAGGAAAGTCTGCTCTTCACAGCCTTCATGGAAGCAAGACAGATAGAGATTTTTTTTCCATCGAACCTTTCTTTGAGCTCAATTATCTGTCAAATAATAGAATCTTAAGGGGCTTTGGGAGGGTCTACCCTCAGTTTAGCCTTTAAAAATCCTTTCAACATTCATTTGTTTTAGTTCTTTAATTTTTTTTAATTTTGAAAGAAGATTCTTTTTCTCCTGCACAATCTATTTCTACTTGTATCTCACACTCACGAAAGAAAGGATTTCTTCAGAATTAAACTACAATTTTGCTTGTAGAGTTTTGGGGGGTTGCTTAGGGGACCAATTAATCACACCTCTCCCATCTGAGTTCTGAATCTATCAAGAAAGAACGTTGTGATCAAACAGGAGTCTAAATGTCAGTATTACTGATGTAAAAGTGGTATTGGGAAATGTGAGATGGAGGCCTACCTGAGTTTCTACTCCTTTTCTCAAAATTTTAGATCTTGAGACCAACACCTACAGCGAGTTGGGTCTGACAGCCTCCGACTACTAGGAACATCATTACTTGCCTCATTGAATGTACTCAATTCAAGAGACAAAGGCCACTCATGGGTAGCACTGTTTATCCCACCAAAAAAGAAAGGTCCATCAAAGTAGACTTTCACTATCTCACCATTCAGAGCCAGGAGCCAGGAAGCAGAGCAACACTTTTAAGCGGGTATAAGTTCCTATGTTAGGGGCTGGCAGGAAGATGCAGGGAGGGAAGAATACATGTCTTGTTGTTCTGCTGTCTTTATCCTGCCTTATAAGCCCTCTGACCTCTCATGCATTATTCTTTCAGAATATAACAGAGTACATAGCTTCCTTTTATGCCAAACCTAATTTAAGCTATACCAGTTCCTCTAGTTCTTCCTCACATTATTCCTTTTATAACCATTAACTATTTTTGTCTGCCCATCTCTAGATTCTGCCTAAATTTCATAGTTTCTAAGTCAAAGGGTCCCCCTAAATAACTCCTATGGCTAACAACTGTATATGAATTAGATTTTCTAGCAACGAAAAAATCTTCTCCACACTGTGTCTGATGCATAACTTGTGATCCATTGTGACTCTGAGCTCCTCTTCTTATTAAGTAAATAATTTACTTCTCCCTCCTGAGTGACTACTTTGTACATTCCCTAATGGCCTTCAGCTATCCATTTGGCAAGCCCCAAGGGTCAAGGACATAGCCCAATTATAATCCAGCTTTTCCAGGGGCTTCCTCTCACATTAGTTTATATGGAAAGCCAATTCGATGAGTATAACTGTCATTCAGGTATCTAAGATGTTAATTAAATTCCCAAATCCACACCAACTTGCTCTAATTCACTCAAGGGAGAAGAGAGCCCCTGAAGACCCACCAAGCATCTCACCAAGTTCAGACTCAGATTTTTGAGAGCCATGTGAACACATGAGCAGCTCTGGAAATGAGCACTATGGCCTCAAGGACCCAGAGGAGAAGGGGAAGTTTAGAGTAGAAGGTGAGAGAAGGTGATCCGCTGAGGGTAAAAAAGGCCAAACACTTCACAATTGTCCTTTGGCAACTAATAACGAGCATGGCAACAATGATAATAACCCCCTACATAATAGCATACCATGAGTCCTTCCTTCTTCTGGGAACTCTGAGTCTATTGCAGTTACCTTGGTAATTAAAGAGGCAGCTAATGTTAGGTAGGCCAGGCACTGACTTTGGTATCAAATTTCTGGTACTACCATTCTTTAGGCTTGTGAACTTGGGCAAAGCACCTTACCTCCTTGAGCCCCAGCTTCCTCATCTAGATGATGTATGTGATACAGCCTATGTCACAAGGTTGTTGTGTTGTAAAGTGCTACAAATGAAAGGTATTATTATTGCTAATAACTGTTGTTATTCCATTAGCCCTGCAAGGGATATAAGGAGATGACTATAATGTTACTCATTTTACAGGTTAGAAAACAGAGGTGCAGAGGCCAATGGAGCGTAATGTTGGAAAATATCATGAGCTTTGGAATCAGGTGGACTTGAATCCCATTTCCTTAATGATATAATAGGTGAAAAAATAAGCAGAGACAGAGAGAAAACAAGTATCTGACACTTTTTGGCTTTCACAGGCAGAGTATTTGAGAATGAAATTTAGAAACAGATAGATTTAAATTTGAACCAGTCTCTACCACTTATAAATTCTTTAGTCCTGAGCAATTTATATGTACCAAGCTTTGGTTTTCCCTTCTGTAAGCCAGGAAAACAACTACCTGCTCTCAGGATTAATATAATGTAGGTAAGCACCTCACATGCTAGTTCCTGTCCTTCTATATGATGCAAAATCATATGCTCTACATTCTCAGGGTGTAATAACCAATCTGGCTGGGATTGTGGGCATGGGGAGGGGTAAGAAAATGGGGACAGAGAAGCCAGTTACTCAACTGTCTCTCTTATGGGTTTCTCTACAAGTGATTTTTATTACTTTCACATGGTGACAACAGATGCAATTCTCAGGCCAGTGAGAGTCCTTCCATATAGCTTTAGCATGGAGAGTTTTTCAGTCAAGTACTGCATAACCATCCAAGACATTTCTATGATCACATGAGGAAAGTCTGCTCTTCACAGCCTTCATGGAAGCAAGACAGATAGAGATTTTTTTTCCATCGAACCTTTCTTTGAGCTCAATTATCTGTCAAATAATAGAATCTTAAGGGGCTTTGGGAGGGTCTACCCTCAGTTTAGCCTTTAAAAATCCTTTCAACATTCATTTGTTTTAGTTCTTTAATTTTTTTTAATTTTGAAAGAAGATTCTTTTTCTCCTGCACAATCTATTTCTACTTGTATCTCACACTCACGAAAGAAAGGATTTCTTCAGAATTAAACTACAATTTTGCTTGTAGAGTTTTGGGGGGTTGCTTAGGGGACCAATTAATCACACCTCTCCCATCTGAGTTCTGAATCTATCAAGAAAGAACGTTGTGATCAAACAGGAGTCTAAATGTCAGTATTACTGATGTAAAAGTGGTATTGGGAAATGTGAGATGGAGGCCTACCTGAGTTTCTACTCCTTTTCTCAAAATTTTAGATCTTGAGACCAACACCTACAGCGAGTTGGGTCTGACAGCCTCCGACTACTAGGAACATCATTACTTGCCTCATTGAATGTACTCAATTCAAGAGACAAAGGCCACTCATGGGTAGCACTGTTTATCCCACCAAAAAAGAAAGGTCCATCAAAGTAGACTTTCACTATCTCACCATTCAGAGCCAGGAGCCAGGAAGCAGAGCAACACTTTTAAGCGGGTATAAGTTCCTATGTTAGGGGCTGGCAGGAAGATGCAGGGAGGGAAGAATACATGTCTTGTTGTTCTGCTGTCTTTATCCTGCCTTATAAGCCCTCTGACCTCTCATGCATTATTCTTTCAGAATATAACAGAGTACATAGCTTCCTTTTATGCCAAACCTAATTTAAGCTATACCAGTTCCTCTAGTTCTTCCTCACATTATTCCTTTTATAACCATTAACTATTTTTGTCTGCCCATCTCTAGATTCTGCCTAAATTTCATAGTTTCTAAGTCAAAGGGTCCCCCTAAATAACTCCTATGGCTAACAACTGTATATGAATTAGATTTTCTAGCAACGAAAAAATCTTCTCCACACTGTGTCTGATGCATAACTTGTGATCCATTGTGACTCTGAGCTCCTCTTCTTATTAAGTAAATAATTTACTTCTCCCTCCTGAGTGACTACTTTGTACATTCCCTAATGGCCTTCAGCTATCCATTTGGCAAGCCCCAAGGGTCAAGGACATAGCCCAATTATAATCCAGCTTTTCCAGGGGCTTCCTCTCACATTAGTTTATATGGAAAGCCAATTCGATGAGTATAACTGTCATTCAGGTATCTAAGATGTTAATTAAATTCCCAAATCCACACCAACTTGCTCTAATTCACTCAAGGGAGAAGAGAGCCCCTGAAGACCCACCAAGCATCTCACCAAGTTCAGACTCAGATTTTTGAGAGCCATGTGAACACATGAGCAGCTCTGGAAATGAGCACTATGGCCTCAAGGACCCAGAGGAGAAGGGGAAGTTTAGAGTAGAAGGTGAGAGAAGGTGATCCGCTGAGGGTAAAAAAGGCCAAACACTTCACAATTGTCCTTTGGCAACTAATAACGAGCATGGCAACAATGATAATAACCCCCTACATAATAGCATACCATGAGTCCTTCCTTCTTCTGGGAACTCTGAGTCTATTGCAGTTACCTTGGTAATTAAAGAGGCAGCTAATGTTAGGTAGGCCAGGCACTGACTTTGGTATCAAATTTCTGGTACTACCATTCTTTAGGCTTGTGAACTTGGGCAAAGCACCTTACCTCCTTGAGCCCCAGCTTCCTCATCTAGATGATGTATGTGATACAGCCTATGTCACAAGGTTGTTGTGTTGTAAAGTGCTACAAATGAAAGGTATTATTATTGCTAATAACTGTTGTTATTCCATTAGCCCTGCAAGGGATATAAGGAGATGACTATAATGTTACTCATTTTACAGGTTAGAAAACAGAGGTGCAGAGGCCAATGGAGCGTAATGTTGGAAAATATCATGAGCTTTGGAATCAGGTGGACTTGAATCCCATTTCCTAGCTGTTTGACCTGGGTGTAATTACTTAACGTCACTGGACTTCAGTTTTCTTCTATAAGATTGTTTGTGTGTGTGTATATGTTTGTTGGAGGCAGGAGTCAATTGCCTGAGATAACACAAACAAAATACCTGATATATTATCTAATATCTGACAAGTACTTAAGAAATGCTAGCTGTTGTAGTTATTTAATCAGGTCTACCCTACAGAGCAGACTTGGTTCAGCCATTCTTAGTTTATTGAAACTTTTAGTACTCCATTTATTCTATTTTTTCCTATTGTTTCTGAAAGACTATGATGTGCACAGCCCTTAACTGCTTTTATTCCTTGACTCGGTTTTGTTTTCTTGCAAGACACTACCCAAAAATGGACAGGCAGTCACACAATAGAAAGTTTAGGAGATTGTGTTTTAGCTCGATAAGAAAGAACAGTTTTTCCTTCGGTAGCCATGGGCTCTTATTGGTAGCAATGGTTAAAGGCCAAGTTAATTGATATTGACTATATGTTATGTAAAACAAAAAGTTTTCTCCCACCATTTAAAATTAAGTTTTTTTAAAAAAGGAAAAATTGATGCGACATGACTCATGATAGCTGGAAACCCAAAGTCTTGGAATAGAGTGACAGGGTGTCCCAATACTTCTTCTGGTCTTTCCAAAACAACAAAGAGGAAAAACTTAGTTGAGACTGGATGAGGGTGAGTGTGCCCCCATGGTTCTGAGCACTGTGACTCTCAGATCCCATCTTTTGGCTGTCTGGGTTCCCCCACACTTCCCCCATGTTGCTGATGGGGTGATGCCATTAGTCAGAGTACTATGGGAAGCCAGTGAAATAATTTCTTTTAAAACTTGTTCTGAGCTTCTCGGAAAAAAAAAAAAAGGTCTTGAGTATCAACACTTAGACACAGCCCAAAGCTGGGAGCCCCACTCTGATTGGGCATAAGAACTGTGAGTGTGTGTTATTGGGGATGGGGGGTGGGAAGGAGGAAGGGAGGGAGGGAGGAAGGGAGGGAGGGAAGGGCTGGGGGAGAGAGAGAGAGAGTTAGTTTATGCAAGTATGTGCTTGTGAGTGTGTACATGCATGTGTGTGTGTGTGTGTGTGTGTGTGTGTGTGTGTGTGTGCGCGCGCGCGCGCGCACAGCTTACACCTCCCTGGAGCCCTGCTTGCTATCTACCCCAAAGGAGTGGTGAAGAGAAAGGCTGAGGTGAGCATGGGAGCACAGAGCCATGGAGCAAACCTGGCTCAAGGAGGCCCGGGTTCTGGCTGCCTCCCACAGATCCCTCTGCCTGAGACACTGCCTTTTCCTCTTTGTCCAGTGAACATTTCATCCTTCCCCTCTTGTCAACTGACCTTTTCCAGTGAAACCTTCCTTGGCCTCTAGCACTTAGTGAAGCCCTTCCCATCACTAACTCTCAAATCAGCATGTTCCCCTCCCATGAGTAAAATGCCCTCTTCGTGATAGTTATTAGGAGTGTGTTTTTACATTTATTTGAGTGATTGATCAGTTTATCTCACTCACTAGGCTGAAAGCTTCATGAGAGCAGGGGCAGTGTCCATTATTGTTTACCAGTCTGTCTAGGCACATGGTAAAGCCTACAAAAATGCTTGTTTAATGAGTGAATGAACAAATGAACTGATGATTTGCTAAATCAATCAGTAATATTCTCTTAGAGCATTTTCCTCACTTATAAACCACCAAGTCTGTTCCATCTGCCTCATACATTAGATACTGGACTACAAAATCACAAAATCAGAATGGAGCTGTAGCTGCTGACAACATTCTTAGAAAATCTGGAGGCTGAAGGCCTCAGTCACAACTCTGTTCCCCAGAACTTCTGATCTAATTGGTCTGGAGAAAGACCTGAGGATTGGAATTTTTTTTGCCAGTTCCTCAGGTAATTCCAAGGTGTAGCCAGAGTTGAGACCCATCTGTTTACCACTTCAGCGAACCTCAGTGGAGTCATTTCGGGTCTCTGCCTTCAGTACCTCCTTGTCTGTTGAGCAGAGGAAGTCTGCAAACAGATTCTTACATTAGAATATGCCAAGGGCTAGAATGCAAGTTTGTTCTAGAAGATGTAAGATTAAATAAAGAAAAGGAAGACTTTCTGTGCGTGGGTAGGCTACTTGGGAGGACTCTACAGGGGCCATGCCATGACTTCCATTTTGACAATGCAATTCAGAATTCACCAGGCAGAGCCGAGGAAGCCTCCTAGCTCAGAGGGCAAATGCCAAGTCCAAAGATATAGAATCATGAGTCAGAAAGAAGATTGGGCACTTTTCTACATTAAAGAGCAGAAATGAAATAGGCTGCAAAATGATATGGAAAATGATGCCAGAGAGGTCAACCTGACTTGCGTTCTTGCTTGAGAGGAGGAAGGCTCTCCCAAAACCCTTTATGGAAGAAAGGATCAGAACAATGGCCAAGTGCAACATATAATATTAAAAACAGTTCTAAAAAATCAGCTACCAGTGGTTTCATGGACTTGAGCAGCTGGTGTAGTCAGTTGAGACCAGTGGTTCTCCAAGTGCGGTCCCCCAACCAGCAGCATCAGCAACACCCAGGAA
>NW_011888884.1:2432623-2441786 GCF_000151845.1 Pteropus vampyrus | reverse complement strand
AGCACTATGATGTTGCATGACAACTGTGAAGGAAGCACTGGATGTTGTGTAAATATTCTTTTCCTTCACCTAGGTCATTAACTTTAGCACCTCGATGTTTTGCTTCCTCCCTTTCCCAGTTAACCTGTCACTTCTGTGTCATAGAAGGAAATCACAAGACGTTTAGAACTGGATGGACCTGAGTGGGTCCAACACTCACCAGTTGGGTGACCCTGGACATGTCGTTTCATGTCTCTGAACCTCAGTTACCTGCGGAACAGAGAAAATAAGAACCTGCCATCTTCATGAGCATCGGGAGAGGACAGGACGGTGACTGGCCCACGCTAAGAGGTCAGTACCCACAGCGCTTTTCCCTTCTTCGAGGTTATCCTGAAGATGACCAGAGATCACACGTATGAAACGACGCTTCGTATGCAGTGAACGGGTTACACGAGTGTTGGCTGTTACTGTGCTTTTTCTTCTCTTTCCTTCTAATTTTTACCTCCAAGCTTTATCGCAGTTTTAGTTTTTATAGGAATTACACAATGTTAGTTTTAAAAAACCACCCACTAAGTATCCTGCCCCCAGCTGGGTGTGTCACATGCATAATCTCGTTTAATCCTCACAGTGATAGGTTAACTACCCCCCTTTTTATACAGGTAAGCAAATGCAGCTCCAAGGAGTTGCCTGTGGTTTGGGGTCTTTGCAATTGATTAGTTAGTGTCAAGACTAGCTTTTGAACTGGGTTCAGTCTGATGCTCCGTCTTGCCTCTCTGGAAGGGGCCTTGGAGATCCTTACAGCCCAATTCCAATGTTTTATCCGCAAGAGACTTGTCCAAGGTCACAGAGCACATCACAGGAAGTACCAGGATTAGAACTCCCACCTCCTAATGCTCAGGCTCCAGGTTCTCTGCTCCCAAGTATGTTTCAGTCGTACTTCCTGACATAGGAGAGCCAAGATCTAAATCGTCCTTTCCCAAACTACTACCCTGGAATCTCTAGTTTTACCAAAAAATAAACAAACAACAACAACAACAAACATCCCAGAAGAGGTTGCTTTCTTTATTGAGCTTCTAATTCCAGAGTGGGGTAGGGAGGATGGTGGGGGGTGGGACAGGGGTAGGTCTTCAGGAGCTCAGTTCCTGTTTATCCACGTGTCATTCTTTTAGTCCCTGAGGCTATAATATCCATTTAGAAAGATTAAACCAAATGGGATGGGGGACCGAGAAAGGAGAGTTAAGGGAAGGCAGAGAGAGAGAGAGAGAAAGCAGAAAGTAGAATACTCTAAGCATTAAAGAACCTAAGACATTATTAATTCTCAAATAGGTGTCACTTCTTAAAGATAAGCTGCTCCTTGGGCATTCTGGGCAGGTGAAAGCATCCTGGGTGATTCGTTTTTGTCCGTGAACCTGGCTTTTCTTTCCAGCATTCTCAGGTGCACTGGAGGCTCTGGGAAGAGAGAGGGCTTTTTCAAAAGACACTTCCACCTCCTAATCCCTGTGCCTACAAACCAAATATTGATCTATTTAGTAAATCAGCCTGTGGGAGGAGAGATTGAAAAGCCCTGTTTACTCAGCAGTTGGCCCCCCTGACAGCTGTTCAATGGGGGATTATGATGTCACAGTGGTAATTACACTATAAACAAGGGATAGGGGAGAAGAAAGCATGAAAAGAAACTGTGGAACTCGTTTCCAGGCAACACAAAATATGTAACCTGAAACCCGACAAGCATGTAAATTTCCTTGCAAGCCTCCCAGATGTCCTCACTTTATGGCCAACTCGCTCAGTTTCAGTTTCAATTTGTTTATTTGCCCTTCTTCAGTCACAAATGTAAAGCCGAGAATGTTGAAAGTGAGAAAAGAAAGCAAGGAAAAATGGGAAAAGGAAGGCTTGTATTTCCTCCCTCGGATGTGAGCGGCCAGGAGAAAGCTCAGAAGCTTGGTCTTCTCTCTTTAAGAAGATGTAGGGGCATGGACAAAGGAGAGAGCTTAGCCAGGTAAATAAGCCAAAGGCAGCTAAGAAAAGGAGCTAGGAAAGAGGTGAAAAAGAGAAAAAAAGTCACGAAAAGTGATCAGATGAAACTGGTTAAATGGGAGGAAAGAGAAGGAAGAAGACTCCATTGCAAGATCAGCCCCCAGAGACTAGAGCGTCCCTGGAGTCCCCACTGCCACAGCCCCACCTAGTGGTTGCCCCACATCTTCTTTTATTCGTACCGTGAGGAAGCGCTCCCCGTATCCCTACAGCTCCCAGCAGCCCTACCTTTCTTTGGGAAGCTTTACCCTAAAGTTCTTATGATGGGCTTAAATCATCTTCCCTGTCCTGGACACCTCCGCCGCACTCAGGACAAGTAACTCACAGCCCCACAGAGATCTGAAAACAATGACCAGGATACCCTGTTTTTCTTCTCCTTGATTCTCGTCCCAGCAATAGTTCTCTCTCCCAATGGTTTGTTTCTAGATGAAATTGTTTCTTGCTCAACGACCCCGAACAATTTTCAGTTTGTCCATGTTCCCCCTTATAATCTAGGATCTGAAACTAGCCACACCCACTCAGGTGGGTGAGCAGAATCTGAGAAGGATCGATCACAACTCCCCTCCCCACCCCTGCCCCCCAGGTCTCCTTTTGAAGATCTATAGAGGCAAGCTGGAGATGGCTGGACAGGTTCATGGGAGCTGACTGGTACATTTTCAGGAATTCTGGGAGCTGTTTTCTAAACCATCAAAAGCTCAAAATCTGCCCTGGTGACATTATTTACACCACAGTTATTGGCAACACGACAGATCAGGACTTTCCTGCCCTGTCCTTCAGAGAGCCAGTTTACCAGCCTACCACTGTTTCTGACGAATCATATTCAACCTCCCTCGGGATTCAGTGATTCCCAGAGGATTGGCAGAAACCTGTAGCCAAGAGCTCTACAAACCAAAGATCTCCATACAAAAGCTATAAAAGAAAGATCCATCCTGTTTAGATCTAAAGAATATGCAACAGGACTTTAATTCCCCTGCACTCTCTTTCACCCTGAGTAATCACCTTTGCTGACTGAGAACAATTCTCTTGGGCCTGATTCACATTATGGACATATAAATTTGCACGGGACACTCCAGAGCCAGAAGGTGAAATGACTAGTTTGAGAACAACAACAACAACAACAATCACAGAGCTGAACTGTAGAGGCTGCTGCTGGCATGGGCGCAAACACAGCAGCTGGTACAATCGATGGCTTTTCTGCAAACTTGGGAATTCTGTTAAATTTCTTCTCCTCCTAAATTCTAGTAATAACTGTATAGAATGACAGTTTGATGACAAAGTTATATTCAAGCCCTGGCTCAGCCACTCCCTTAGTGTTTGCTCGGAAGCTCATTCCTGTCTCTCTCTGGGCCTCAGTTTCCCTATCTGTCAGCAGACAGTTGAATCTTAGGTGCTCTGACTCCAGATGACCTTTGCAGCTGGCTATAGCATGAGCTACAGCACTTATATTCTTACAAGCATTGTGAGCAGAATTCAGCATTGGGTGAGTAGCATTTTTCCACAAGTTAGTTCTCACTGTGTGGACTTGCTTCCTGCCTCCAATCCTCCTGTTGTCCTGGGGATGGTTTGTTTGTTGTGACTCTCCTCGGATGTACTACAAATGCTGATGAAATTGTCCTCAATATTTCAGCCCTGGGCCACGTTACCTCCCAAAGAATCTCACCCAAGTCCGGGCTAATTTTAAGTCACTTCCCAAAGCCAGGCAACCAAGTCTCAGATGTAACAGAGGTCTGGGAAGAGTCTGGCAAAGCCTCCATCCCTCTATAAAGATTGTCTCTTTGGCTCTTACCTGAGCCTTTCTCAAGAGGAAATGGACAAGGATATTTTCTTCCACAACATTATGACAACTTAGAAAGCATCCCAGAGATGCTGCTCTGCATCCTCCCACCAGAGCCCAGAGTCCCTTTCCAGAGCCCAGGTTTTGAAGTAAGAGAGTTCAACATCACTTGTTAGCCCACTCTGATCTCTATCATCATGGCTCCAGCCATACTGGCCTCCTGATCAGCATCTTTACACTTCTTACTACAGCTTCCTGAATCACTCTTCCTACATGTGTCCTTACAATTTGATTCCTTTGAGAGGCAGTTCAGATATTACCACAGGGGCTTCGATCTGACTACCCTGTGTGAATAGCAGCACTTCCACCCACTGCTCCCTAATCCCCTCCTAGTTTAATCTGTCTGTTCTCATAGATTATCACTATCTGACCATGATGTATTTACCTGTATTTAACTCTTCCCCAGAATGTTAGATCCATGAGCACAGGGGCTCTGTTTTGTTCAATTCTAATCCCCAGTTCCTGGTACAGTATCTAGCACATGAATAGATATACAATAAGTACTTGCTGAGTGAATGAATGTATAGACGATCCTCACCATTCATTGATTTGGTGTTTGTGAACTTACCTGCCCCCTAAAAAATATTTATAACCCTAAATCAATACTCATAGCAGTGTCATGCTCATTCACAGACAAGTGCAGAGCGATGAAACATCTGAGTTGCCCAATGTACCTGTACTCAGCTGGGGCTGAGCAAGGTGATGCTCTGCCTTCTTGTTTCAGCTGTCATATTGTGAACAACCGTCCTATCTGTGATCTATTTGGTGCCGTGTTTTTCACATCTTTGTGCTTTTCATTGGTGATTTTGCTGTTTAAAATGGCCCCCAATCATCACGCTGAATTGCTGTCTAGTATTCCTAAATGCAAGAAGGCTGTGATGTGCCTTACTGAGAAAGCACGTGTGTTACATAAACGTCATCCAGGCACGAGTTATTGTGCTGTTGGCCTGAGTTCAATGTTAATGAATTAATAATATTTATTAATTAAGGCGTCCTAAACAGAAATACACATGAAATAAGGTTATGTAATGACGGGTTGATGAAAATGCTGTGACCAGATTCTCACAAGAGCAATGATCCAGTACTCTCTAATTCAGTGTTCACAGACATTACAGATTGTAACTACCATAAAAAATGAAAATCAGCTGTGCTGATCTGGTGAGTGACTGTCACTCTCTGAGCTTTAGGTTCCTAATCTTTAAATTGGTAACAGTAGTACCTATTGTCACAGCTGTTCAAAAGAATAAGTGAGATGATTAATGCCACC
The DNA here is from genome assembly GCF_000151845.1 of Pteropus vampyrus. Taxonomy (NCBI): domain Eukaryota; kingdom Metazoa; phylum Chordata; class Mammalia; order Chiroptera; family Pteropodidae; genus Pteropus; species Pteropus vampyrus. The sequence continues at coordinate 2,436,675 of NW_011888884.1, read as the reverse complement.
AAATGCTGAGTACAGCACCTGACCCATAGAGGGTAGATCACAGACGATAGCTCCTCTTACCTGTTACTTATTCATATACATATTTGCAGTCCACAGGACAAATACATTTTGCTTTCTCGTATTATAAAAAACAATTCTCTGTGTCCTTCCCAGGACTTTGAAACAGCCCACCAACTGTCCTGACCCATTGTCCTGCTGTTGGACACTGAGCTTCCATCAAATTTTGAACTACACCATGAGCAACTTATTTTGTTAATGTAACTTTCCCTTCTTCCTAAGGAGTTTATTTCCTTACAATAAACTCCCAGGAGTAGAATTACTAATTCGATGGGTACAAACAATTGTACGGCCCTGAGAATCGGTTTTGACAGTAGTGATAAGAAGATACTTCTTGGCAGACACTCAGCTGGGTGAGTGGGCACGGGACTTAGATGTTTGCCACGTGACCCACCCATTCTCCGGTAGCTTTCAAGTTTTCAGATAATTTAGATCTGGGAGAAGACTTAGTGAATACCTCACCACATCAAAGAGGAAACATGAGGATAGAAAAAAGAAGTGAGTTGTCCACTGACTCTCAGATCAGTGTTCTTCCCGCCACCCCTTGGCCAGAATGAAAAGTAAGGAGTTCCTACCAGGTGTAGTAATGCTGCTACCTCAAGCTTTTAGAACTCATTGCGTCAAGGAGAGGAAATGTGATAGAATTTGTTTTCCACTGAGAAAGTTCAACCTGCTATTCTGTTCATTCCTTTCCTTTTTACCTCCTGTGTCAACACAGTGAAAGGAGGGAAAAGAAGAGACTCTGTGCTCAAGAACAAGGCTCAATATCAGAAAGACCAAGAGAGAACCTAAAGCTGGGTGGCAAAGCTCTGTCCTACACCTGTCATTTTAACTTTTCTCACTTAACTGCTTCCTGTTGGAGGGGCAAAGACTGCAACTTCTCCCACGAGACTGAGGCAAATACTAAGCAATACTTTTCTGATATGAAGATAATAGCTATATACATATAAACCAACATGGCAGTAATTAATGGTTCCTAGAGAATGATAGGGCCTCAAGGAGTCATCTGCTGCATGAGTACAATTTTCAAACCACTCTAGAACTTAGCTGTCTACTTTGCCTTGAAATGTTCCCAGTGGTGTCAGAATAAAAAACAGAAGTAGAATAGTTGAAGATTTATAGAACTTTTTTTGATTTAAAAAAATACAGTTCTTATTCAATTCCAACCAAGAAAAGAAATCCCCCCAGACATTCATGGAACCAGACTCCATGCTGAGCCAATAAAGCCAATGATCCCCAGGTTGACACTGAGCAGGAGAAGAGTTTCTCAGAAATGTGTACTTCGTTTATAATCTCGGGTTGAGGATGAGGTGGCCTAATCTGTCGTCAGAAGGATTGTACTGACATAAGAACTTTTCACTTTTACTCTGTAGAAGTTAGCAGCCCCCATTTTGCTCAAGATTGTCTGTCTTTACAGGGAGGAAGCGGGGAAGGGAGACGGGAAAGGAGAGAGGGGACGAAGGAGAGAAGTAAAGAAAAAATATCCTTTGGGTTCCACAGAAATTTCTCATATAAAAGGAAAATATACAGTGCCATAAAAATAGAAATGCATATCCCATTTCCTTAATATTTAGTAAAAAATGTTTTCTCTTAACCAAAACCAAAGCCTTCTTTTCTTTCCATTTGGATATGATTAACTGTCTTTTATTCTAATCAGCAGCTGTCATGTATGTCTTGGATAAAGGGTCAACTTCTCCATGAAGCCAGTTCTCATTTTTCCATAAAGACACTCATCTACTCTAACATTGGTGCAAGAATATTAGCCAAGATTTTAGCTATGTTTAATAAGAATCCATCAGCAACTACGTATCTAGTATCCACTGCATACTTAGTCCTATGCTGGAGAATGGGAAATGTACAAAGAATTGAACAAAAATTGCTCAACTATGATTTAGCTCCTCCTCTGTGACAGCAGAAATAATTCCATCTTAGATCCTGTTCTTGAGGACTCCAGAAGGGAGACAGACAGGCAAGCAAAAATAAAATTTAATGTGATGTGATGATACAGAAACAGTAGAAAGAAACATGAGTTATAGAAATAATACAGAAGAAAAGAACGAATTACTGGGGGAGTGGAAGTGATCATAGAAGACTCCACTGAGGATCTGACTGCTGACTTATGAGTTTTGAAGAGTAATTAAGACTACCCCAGATGAATAACATAGAGAAAGGACATGCAGCCAATTGGAATCTTCAATGTAAAGGCCTCAAAATATCATCCAACAAGGGGGAGTACAGGGACATTAGACTGCATGTGTAGGCAGAGGTCAGAGTTTAAGAACACTACCAGGCAGCTATATGGAGGGTAGAATTGAGGGGCAGTACCAGAGATAGGGGGATCTTATAGGTTAGAAGAGATCTTTGCCTCATGGAGTAGAACGGAGAAGGGGAGAGCAGGGGAGCCATGTCAGGCAGGGCACTAGCCACAGAAAATTGCCCCACGGTGGAAATTTTATATGGCAGATCAGCATCTCTTAGGAAAATTCAGGAAATGCCTGAGCCTAGTGACAAACTACAAGGTGGTCCTAGACACTTACTTCCTTAGCCCCTGAGCTTTCCTTCCTTAACTTACTGATGCAAATTCTTACAAAGTGAGGGAAAGTAGACACTGTTCACTAGTTTCCTCTCGGCCAAATAGATGGATGGGTCTTTGGCTGGTAAAAGGTGTTAGCAGAAACCAGCCCAGGCTGTCTCACTGCATAACAAGTGCCAAAGTGAGACACTGTGGCCACCAAAGACTCTAGGTTGGCAGCTGTTGATTTGAAGGTGACTCTGCATGAGGCAGGGACATGGGCTTCTTCCACTAAACACTAGAGGAAGCCGGGCACAGAGTGCTTGCTCGATGGGTTAGCCGAGAGGAAGAAGATGGTAAGACCACAGTAGCATCCCAAAGCTGTGTGTGGTGAGGAAACTCCCACTTGACCCTCTAGCTGACTAATTTAGCAAATTATGTGTGCCCTCCTGAAAATGTACCTAGTGGGGAAAACTGAAAAAGGAAAAAGATACAAACAAGGGACCCGATACCAAAAATGGGAGGAGGGATGTAGCTCCTATGACATGCATACATCCCCTCCTCTTTATTCGCATTGGTTCTATCAGGTGTCTCCCTAAAGAGGGACGAAGCAGACGGTCCCATTCATAGCCCTGAATTAAAATGATTGAGGCCTAATAAGGCTAAGGTAACCTCACTGACCCTGCTGAATTCTGTCCTAAAAGTTCAGAAGGGCATCAGGATAAAGTGGCTTTGGTAAACAATAGGGCAAACAAATAATGAGGGTTATAAACCATCATTAGGTGATGTACCATGGAATATACTGGAAGCATTGTTAAATTTTTTTATTAGACCAAACTTTGAAAGAGCATGCCTCGTTACTTTAATTTCAATTATTATAACTCATATCACTGAATTATTGTTATACCAGCCCTACTACTCAAAAAATTGTAATAATCAGCAATCCTTTTACCTGAAGGCCCACAAATTATACTAAAAAGTGTCAATAACTTCTATTAATCATTTATTTTGAGCAAGACATGAATGGAGATAAACTTGGAAATGAAATATCTTATGAACCTTCCAACTTTGATCTAAAGGACAGATTTGTCACCACATGAAAGCACAGTGGGTAATTACCAGGTGGTTGAAATGACAATTAACTCCATCCTTAATAATTATAATTTGACAGACAATAAATCAAGATGGCAGCATCTGTAAATAAACACCCACAGAACTGGCTGAATAGGATTGCACAACAGCTTAACCTCATAAAACTAGCAAACTAGTTCTGACTGATGAGAAAGTAAATCTCCCAAAGACCAGAGAGAAGCAAATTTTTGGGTCACCATGTTCCTGCATTTGTCAGCTGGACACAATTGAGGGTCCAATATTGTTTTGTTTTGTTTTTATTTGATTTTTTTTTTCTAGGACAATTACTGTTATTTTCCACAAAACATTAGCTCATTTTAAAATATGGGATTGCAACTTTTTTTTTTTTTTT
>NW_011888884.1:2427048-2431748 GCF_000151845.1 Pteropus vampyrus | reverse complement strand
TTAAATCTAAAGGTAAATATAAAGTGTGACAGATGGGTGATACACGCTAAAGAAAAAATGCAGAGAAGCGAGGGAGGAGCTGTGAGATCAGAGGTAAAAGGGAGCCGCTGGTTTAGATAAGGGAACCAGAGGAGACTCTGCTGAGGATATAACATTGGAGTGAAGATTTGAAGGAGGTGAGGGAGATGATTAGATGGAGATCTGAGGAAAAGCCATTCTAGGTAGTGAAAAGAGTCCTCGGAAAGTCTCATAGGCAGAAGTATGTCAGGCATGTCTGAGGAGCACTAAGGAATCCAGTGTGGCAGAGGCCTGATGCATTGTGCCAGAGCGGGCTGGAGTAGATGAAAAAGGCCGAGGAGCAATGGGGTCAGGAATTGGGAGGGCTGGGTCATGCAAACCACCACTGTAAATGTTTTACAATTTTACTGTGAGCAAGACAGAATGTCCTTATGAAGCTATGGACAGAGCAGTCACGATCTGACTTATTTTTAAGAGGACCACTCCGGCTGCTGTGTTGAGAAGAGGCTGAAGGAGGGCAAGGTGAAAACTGGGAGGGAGTTTAGGAGACTATTTCAACACAGGCATATCTCGTTTCATTGTGCTTTGCTTTGCTGTGCTTCACAGGTGTTGCTTTTTTCACAAACTGAAGGCAAGATCCTCCACCAGCAAAAAGATTACAACTCACTTTATTGTGATACTCTATCAAAAGGATCTGGAACCAAACCCACAATATATCCAAGGTACGCCTGTAATACCCAAAAATGGTGGCTTTGATGAGAGTGATAGCCATGAAGATGATAAAAAATAGTCATACGCTGGATATATTTTGAAGAAAAAGCCAACGGACTTTGCCAAAGGATCAAAAATACGATTTAAGAGAGGGGACTCATGGAGGACTCTAAAGAACAGAGTTGCCATTTTCTTAGAAGGTAAAATTTGCCAGGAAATAGGTCTAAGGGTGGGATTGGGGACAAGATTAAGTGTGTAGTACCGAATATTCCCAGGGGGCTTTTGTACATGTGTACAAAATAGACGCCTATCAGTTCCAATTCAAAACACACACATACACACAGACTTTTCTTGTATATTCCTCATCTCCATTAACAACGTTACCATTCCATCTAGGCATTCGTGCCAGATTTAAGGATCCTTTTTCATGCTTCCCTCTCCCTCACTCCCTCATTTAAGCATCCCCCAGTTCACCCCTCTTAGCATTTAGACAAGTTCTCGTTTCATGAATACACCTTGCTTTTCTGTTCCAGTCCACAAATCCTTCCCTCATTCTATGTGACCCATCCAGTCACGTTCCACCCTGGCTTGCTTAGTCAATATCGACTTATTCTTCAAGATATAGCTTAGCTATCTCTTTTTTGAAGCCTTCTATGAGCCCATAGCTAAAATAGCTGTCCACTCCCCTTACTCAAGTACTACTTATTCATCAAGCCAACAGAACTTTTTCTACTTTGGGCACTTGGATATTGTGCATAAGGGAGTGAAGAGAGGTGAGGCCACAAGATGAAAAAGGAATAAGCTCATTAAAGATCTTGAATGTCATGATAAGGGGGTTGTACTTAGTCCTGAAGCTGACAGGGAATAATGCATTGCCTGAGGAAGGTGAAGGGCCTGGTTTAATGTGAATGTTCGAGGGTTCACTCCAGTGACCACGTGAAGGGTGAGCTGGAGGGTAAAATAAGTCAGGTAAAACTTGATGAGCTCCAGAAATAAGGTAGGAATAGTGGGGATGGAGAAGTGAAAGAGTTATGACTTTTCTGAACTAGACTCCATGGACTTGGGGATAATATCATTTATTGAGCCCTGCCATTTATCGGACATAGCTTTAAGAACCCCTCTTGTGTTAATTTATTCTGCTAATTAATTCTCTTAACCATCTCGTATGGGATAGCCCCATTTCGCAAAGAAGTTAAACTAAGACACAAATAGAATGAATATGTTGCCCAAGTCATATAGCTATTAAGTAGCAGGGCCTGGATTTGGATATAGGCTCCAGGACTCATGTCCTTTTCCCTGACTCTATACTTCCTACAACATAGTCAATTAAAATAAAACTATATTTAGCTGCACAAGAATATTTTCCTAACTTATATCAATTCAAACTGAATGTCTACTTTAATATTTTTATAAAATCACCCTTCCAAAACAGCATTCATGACAGTACATGCTATAAGTTTTGTTTATATGGATGCTTAGGCACTATTTTGTGATATTTTTCTTAGTCTTTTTCCTCCCTCAGTCAAATAAGGGGAAACATCTAGCATATGGAAGCATTTCCACACTGCAAGTTATGCTGAAGGGGAGTATTATGCAATTTGCAAACACTGTCAAATGAAATATAAATATGCATTAGAAAAATGCTACGTGGAGACAAAAATATCTTTGTATCGAAGATTCATTCAGTCAATCATTTTTCATTCAATAAACATTAAAACAGGCACCAACTTTATGGTAGGAGCGTGGTTAGCAGTAAGAAAGAGAAATGAATAAGACTTACCCCTTGTCATGAGGAAACTCACGGCCTTGCGATTTTATTTTTAAATGGTCATGGCTGGATGGAAATATTGCAGTTGACTCTCTGTAACCATCTTAAAGATAAAGAGAGCTCTATGCTTTAATTCAGATAGAGCTATGGTCTCTTACCCAGCTCCACCTCTTACCACCTGGATATTTCAACCCATCTACCTAAGCCTTAGTTTTTTCAGCTGACAATAAGACACCACTTTACAGGATACTTATGAAAATTAGGGATTATGCCAGGCATATAAATGCTAGTTTGAACTAATGAATAGTTAAATTAATGATACTGTGGCTGCTTATTTTTCAATTACTAATACTTTTTTCAAGAGTTCAGTCAAAATTCGCAAGGAACCAAACATTTCCACCTGCTCCAAAAGTAGCAAACGACAACAACAAACAAAAACCTCCTTGGTGGCCTCAAGTAGGAAGGAGATTGCCCTTATCAGGAACTGAATTGGCCAAGTTCTTATAAAAGCAGCTGATGCCTTGTCAACAGCTAATGCTCACCAGTAGGAAAGACAAGCGTTTTGAGCACCAGCCCATAAACGGGGAATGAAACTTGTAGGAGCAGTTCCCTAAGAACCAGTGTCCCCGTGGAGAGATAAAATTGGAGTTTTCCTGAAGACATCCCAAGAAGTTTTCTTCAGAGAAATGACTCGAGCAAAATGGTTGGTTCTCTCCTGACAAGGAGACCCCAATAATCAGGTTCTTAGGAACAGCACGGTCTCACCTGCGGCTCCGGCTATGAGTCAACAAGGGACTCCCAGCAAGAACCCAGTAAGAGAAAGATGGTCAGACTGGTTTTCCCACCTGGCCACATGGCAGTGTCTCACCTTAGGATAACTGATGGTGAGCTAATTGAAGGAAATCAACAAATACCAAATGCATTTCATGTGCCAAGCATTGTGCCAGGCTCTTTTCCTTGTTTAATATTCATGATAACTCAATTGCATAGGTTATTATTGTTTCCTAATATATTATTATTTCCTATTATTATTATTATTGTTATTGTTATTATTATTGTTATTATAGGTAGTTATTATTTCCATTTTACTAGATGAGGAAACTGAAACTCAGAGAGAGGGAAGGTTGGAACTCTCCTGAAGCTGTCCAACAGGTTTTCTTCAGAAAAGACCCAAGATCCGACCATTATTAGTAGGTGAAATTTGAATCCACATCTTTTGAACATCAAAAATCTATGTTCTGTTACACCACTCTGTTTCTTAGAGTCAAATCTGAAATCAGTTAGCACCGACGACCCCAAAACAAGTCTGTGCCCTTCTCTGTCTGTCATAGATGCCCCCCAGGAGGCTGACCTCAGTGATGAGTATTCCTAGTCTCTCTTGCCCTCTGGGTTCTGGCTGGCCTTGGCCAATGGGCAGCACCAGCAAGTGCGGATGCAAAGGAGAGAGAGGTTGGGGCATTTATTCTCCTGTTTCTGTGCGGCGTTGCCATACTCAGCCATGGTGCATTCCTACAGCTACAGGTCCTGTTGGCCACCCCGTTTCCAGTTCGACCCCTTTCCCCTTCTGCCTGGGGCAGTAAGAGCTTCCTAATGTTGACAGTTCCCAGGTGATTCCTTTAACTGTGCCATGCCTCTTAAATACCCTCTTCACAAAATTACACTCAGCGGAGCCCTTTTGAGTGTGCCATTTGTTTTCTGCTAAGACTCTAATGATACATATCGCGTTAGAAACTACTGTATATTTAATTCCACCATGATTTAGATTCTGAAATTGGTCTTTGGCTATCTAGTAAATAGCATCTTCTTGCATCTTATGGAAGTGAATCAGCTGAAATTGCAGTGAACACATTTTGTTTGGATTTGATGAGCTTGCTGAAGGGACAATAAACTCCCCACATGTTACTGGCAAACACTATGGTGAATGAAACTTCCCAGTCGCACTTGGAATGCAATGTTTTTCCATGAAGCTGTGCTACAAAGATGAAATCCAAAGAATATGAAAGCACACTTTACAGACCCTGCCAAGAAGTCCTCTAGAATGTATGCAAAATGGAGCTAAAAGCATTTATAACTCCGTCATAGAAAGTAAGGGCTTCAGTTGGGAAAACTTGACTGAAATCACTTGAGCTCTGCTGTTGCTGGCTTTTGAAAATGATGAGTGAGTAACCTGAAAATGAACTGAGAAGCACTTTATCCTTAACGG
>NW_011888884.1:2412108-2426998 GCF_000151845.1 Pteropus vampyrus | reverse complement strand
GCTATGAGTCAACAAGGGACTCCCAGCAAGAACCCAGTAAGAGAAAGATGGTCAGACTGGTTTTCCCACCTGGCCACATGGCAGTGTCTCACCTTAGGATAACTGATGGTGAGCTAATTGAAGGAAATCAACAAATACCAAATGCATTTCATGTGCCAAGCATTGTGCCAGGCTCTTTTCCTTGTTTAATATTCATGATAACTCAATTGCATAGGTTATTATTGTTTCCTAATATATTATTATTTCCTATTATTATTATTATTGTTATTGTTATTATTATTGTTATTATAGGTAGTTATTATTTCCATTTTACTAGATGAGGAAACTGAAACTCAGAGAGAGGGAAGGTTGGAACTCTCCTGAAGCTGTCCAACAGGTTTTCTTCAGAAAAGACCCAAGATCCGACCATTATTAGTAGGTGAAATTTGAATCCACATCTTTTGAACATCAAAAATCTATGTTCTGTTACACCACTCTGTTTCTTAGAGTCAAATCTGAAATCAGTTAGCACCGACGACCCCAAAACAAGTCTGTGCCCTTCTCTGTCTGTCATAGATGCCCCCCAGGAGGCTGACCTCAGTGATGAGTATTCCTAGTCTCTCTTGCCCTCTGGGTTCTGGCTGGCCTTGGCCAATGGGCAGCACCAGCAAGTGCGGATGCAAAGGAGAGAGAGGTTGGGGCATTTATTCTCCTGTTTCTGTGCGGCGTTGCCATACTCAGCCATGGTGCATTCCTACAGCTACAGGTCCTGTTGGCCACCCCGTTTCCAGTTCGACCCCTTTCCCCTTCTGCCTGGGGCAGTAAGAGCTTCCTAATGTTGACAGTTCCCGGGTGATTCCTTTAACTGTGCCATGCCTCTTAAATACCCTCTTCACAAAATTACACTCAGCAGAGCCCTTTTGAGTGTGCCATTTGTTTCCTGCTAAGACTCTAATGATACATATCGCGTTAGAAACTACTGTATATTTAATTCTGCCATGATTTAGATTCTGAAATTGGTCTTTGGCTATCTAGTAAATAGCATCTTCTTGCATCTTATGGAAGTGAATCAGCTGAAATTGCAGTGAACACATTTTGTTTGGATTTGATGAGCTTGCTGAAGGGACAATAAACTCCCCACATGTTACTGGCAAACACTATGGTGAATGAAACTTCCCAGTCGCACTTGGAATGCAATGTTTTTCCATGAAGCTGTGCTACAAAGATGAAATCCAAAGAATATGAAAGCACACTTTACAGACCCTGCCAAGAAGTCCTCTAGAATGTATGCAAAATGGAGCTAAAAGCATTTATAACTCCGTCATAGAAAGTAAGAGCTTCAGTTGGGAAAACTTGACTGAAATCACTTGAGCTCTGCTGTTGCTGGCTTTTGAAAATGATGAGTGAGTAACCTGAAAATGAACTGAGAAGCACTTTATCCTTAACGGTCTTTCTGAAGTTTTCACAGGGCTCTTACACAATAAGAGTTTGTCTGTGAAACGCAAGTCAAACAGGCCAAATGTGGGGCCTAAAGTTATACCTCGGGGGGTCTGCTAGGTGAAGAAGGAGACTGCCTTAGCACAATATGAGGCTGAGATTTTAGCTCCTTAGCTCGAAAAGTATGAGCCTCCCCCAAAAGAAAGTGCACCAAAAAACAACTGCCAGTTACTTCTTCCGAAACTTATCTGCACAATCCTCTCATTCTCTGACTTAACCCACACATAAAGACGAACCTCATCGTTGGTTACAGGCATGGCACACCGGACGTGCTTCTCCTTGGGAAAGTTTCAGCAAAAGGCTTTGCTGTTGTTGGGATTCTTCGGTCTTGTGGCTTTTAGCATTCCTACAAACATGGTATTCCAAATTCTGTGCACTCTCCCTTAAAAAACTTTTATAAGGGAATGTTTGTTCTCCTAAACCCACCTACAAATCGATCACTATCTATCTTCCTTCTTTGCCTACTCCACCCCAATACAATCTTTCTGCACAACCTTTTAGAACTATGCCCACAGTGGAGCACACAGTAGGTGCTCAAATGTTTACAAAAATAAATATAAGCACTTCGTGACTCTATTTACATTTCTAGTCTGTGATAACATTTTTTTGTGGGATGGGGAACAGGGTTATAATAAACATAATCAAGTTCAATTGCCCTGAACATCAGAGGTGCTCTTTTTCATCCAGCTCCTAGCTGTGGGGCTTCAGGCAAGTTACACATCATCTCCGGCTTCACCCATCCAAAGCCAGAGACATGAACTCTTGCTTCACTGCATTGCTGTGATGAATAAGTATTATAATCTTTGTGAGGGGCCTAGCACAATGATGGACACATGAAAGAAGTTTCCTAAAGTCTACCTCGTGTTATTCCTTCTGAAGGGATACCATGAACACACCATGCAAACAGCGTGAAGAAGGATGGAGGGCATTGAGGGAAGTTCCCTATTTGGAGGAAGCCTGGATTTAGTGAAGAATCTCATTTTGCCCTACTCAAAGCTCTGCTGATGTTTCAGACATTTACGTTTCATCCTTTTTCAGGCCTAGAGGGCAGGGAGCACTGCTAAGCAGTTCACCAGTATCAAGATACTAAATATATTTCAGAAGACAAGTTTTATATATTTTGTCCAATTTTTCCGCCCCTGAATCCCTTCCTAGCTCTGCAGCAGATGCCACTGGGTCCCTGATAGTATAATAAGTCTCCCATATCACATTTGTTTCCAGTACGACTTGACTTATTTCATCATTCTCCTATGCCAATCATCATTTATAAATACTTCCTGTGTGCCAAGCACAGTGGTAGGGACTGGGATTGTAGTAATGAATAAGACACAGTCTTTCAGCCAAGAGGGTTCATATTCCAGCTGGGGATACAGAATAACAAATAAATTCTAACTATAGTGCAATCACGATGGTGGGATTTAGGGAATGTCAAAACCAGGGCCAGAATAGGGTGAGGCAAGTGAGGAGCCTATGGTGCTAAATTTAAGGAGGCATTCACTGTTGTGGCCATAGGACTTGCAGAGTCAACACTTGCAGCACCCTGAGAATGAGAGCCTCCTTAAATGTTGTATCTAAGGCACCTTACTTGCCTCACCTTTGTCCTTGCCCATGGAGAAACACAGAGGAGAAAGACCAACTTCTCTCTACGGAATCTAGAAAAGTCTCCCAGAGCAGATCTGGACTCAAGCCTTCAGGGAGGGGAAGGCGTTAGCCAGACAGAGAAAGGTGGGGAAGGGAGGATATCAGAGATATAAGGTCAGCAAATGCACAGCTGCAGAGGTGAAAGAGAGCAGAGCTCACTGATGCTATAGATTGATGCAGCTGGATTACTGCAAGGTCGTGGTGGCAGTGGGGACATGGGTGGAGGAATGGAGATTGACTAGAGACAGTTTCCAGAAGAACTCAGGAGAGAAACATGCTGTATATGTAGAAGGACCACATAATTTGTCATTGAGCCAGGACAACAGGGGTGAAAGGAGATGCTGTACCATTGTCAGGACAGCAAGAACAAATGGGATATGTCTGTGCATAATGGGTCTGCAAGCTGATGTCTCCTGACTCCATCCTAGTGTAATGCTCTTCTCACCATCCCAGGTAGGTGCTGGAGATCCTTCACTCCTTTTATGTATTTGGGGTAGACCTAAGATCTTTTGACTTTTGAGTAATTCTGTATTTTGTTCATGAGTATGTTATTTGAATGTTGACTTTTGAGTGGGAAAAGAATTGCAGTATTTCTGTGCATGGTAGTGAAGGGGCCAGAAATTTTTAAAATTTTTTCCACCAAGCATGATGCCCGCGTGCCCGCTCACATCCAAATTACCCTCCAAGGCGCTCTGAAGATTTCTGACCAGGCTTTGCTGATGTTGGCTGCTGAAAGTAATGAGATTCTGGATTTGAGTGAGGTTCTGATGGACAGACTAGAAGAAAATTATTGTAAAACAGAATACTCATTATTTAATGACAGACATAATACAAATGAGGTCTTTTTGGACACATTACCTCTCACCCTCACAACATTGTAATATATGATTTTACCTATTTCACTTTTTATTATTAAAAACATAAAGGTAGAGAGAATATTATAATAAACATTCATATGTATATCATCAGGATTTAAGTAACAATAACACGTCATTATATTTTAATTCATGTTTATGTGCGTATATGTGTGTGTGCGTGTGCACGCACACACATATACACAAATAATTTCCAAAGTAAATACAGGTGTCAGGATATTTCTCCCCTAAATACTTTGTTATGAATTCTAAATGTTTCCTCCAACTAATAATACCTAGTAAAATTAACAACTAACAAATCCAGAAGTAATTCTCTAACACCATTCACTACAATTTTTATATTCACATTTTCTCAGTTGTACCTTCAAACTTGTACCAGTCCAAAACAATGTATTGCATTTAGTTATTATATCTTCTCTTAACTTTTTAAATCTAGAACAGGCCTCACTCCCTGGGCCTGTTGAAGAGGCCAGGCCATTTGTTATGCAGATCTTCACTTTCTGGACTCTTCCTTTATGGTGCTGTTTCCTCATGATGTCTAGTCCTTTTTTCGTCCAGTAAGCTGAAATTTGGATCTAAAGGTTTAGTTATATTCTAGTTAAAAGTCTGCGGCAAAAATACATCATAGGTGAGTAGTTTTACTTCATATTATATCACATTAGAAGTACATTATACCTGATTGCCCATAGAAGAGATCAATGACAGTGACATCAATTAAACTGGCCCTATTTAGAGAGGAGAACCTAAAGTTGGGGAGGTCATGAACATGCCTAACATCATGCAGTTAGTAAGAGACCGATGCCGAATTCAATGTGCTTCCTGCCGATGTGAGTCAGGGAGGGAGGGAGGGCTGATGGGCTGATCTTCAAAATATTCCTAAGTGAACAACTAGAACTACATGATAGGGCAGAGACATGAGACTGCAAGGCACTCTCATGGAAAGAGAATTGTCTTCAATGGTAGTGGGTGGGAATGGAACTATGAGTTGTGACCAGCTCAATGCATGATGTGACAAAACTTTAGTGGGAAACTTTCTTTTAAAAGCTTGTATTATAGTCACTTAGGCATCAGAAATAAAGTGAACTTTTTAAGCCTCTTTTACAAACAGATTTATATTATAAAAGGTTTATATTTCTCATATATATACAAGAGAAAGCAGTCAGAGACTTGTGTTTTTAAGGCATCATCCTCAACAGCTGATCTGGCACATAATAGGCAGTTAATAGCTATTTGTTGATTGAATGAACCTATTAGCATCAAGTTTTGATACCTCATTCGGCTTCAACCTTGACAGCTAATCAATCCCAAAAACCATCGATTCTAGTTATTCCATATCTCTTGACTCCATCTACTCTTTTGCATTATTTCTCCAACTGCCTTAGGGCAAACCACCATTTCTCCCAAAAATACTGCAACAGTCTCCAAATTGGTCTACTCTCTTCCACGCTTGCCCCTTTCCAATACAATCTCCACAAATGCCGCCAAAATAATTTTTAACACTGCAAACTGGATGTAAAATTAGGCTTAAACCTTCTCAGTGGTTTCCAATTACACTTAGGATAAAAATTTAAGAGCCTTACATTGTCTTACAAGGCTCTACCTCATCTGCATCCTCTCTACTTCTCCAGACTTATCTTTTTCCTCTGTGTCTTTTTGTTGCATTGCTCCAACTGCATTGGTCTTATCTTGTTCCTTGAACATGGCAATACCTTTCTTGCTTCTGAGCTTTTGCACATGCTGTTCCTTTTGTCTGGCATCCTTTTCCTCTCACTCTGCCTTATACCACAGATATCCTTACTATTTCACCTTGAATATCACTTTTTTAGGGGTGTTTTCCTTGACTCCCATATTGAATTAGGTCTCGCTATTACAGCCTCACTTAATGCCTTACTTTTACTTTGTAGGTCTAATCAAGTTGGTGATTAAATAATTGTTTGTACGTATGTCTTTCTAACTAAGTATAAATTCCAAGCTCTAAGGAACCTCCACCTAGGTCACAATCACATGTGTAATCCCCAGCACTCCATGTAGGTTTAGCACAAAGTGCTTCATAAAAAATAATCGAAAGTACAAATGAATGAGTGAGTGAATTTATCATTTCATACTTCTAATCACATATCATTTCTATGACTAGTTAGTACTTCCGGTCCTCGGGCCTCCATACAGTTTTAGCTTTGACGGTGCTTTTTTTGTCAGTCAGGATGTGCGCAACGTGCGGGTCTTGGGTGCCCTGAGATTTGGGCTCTAACCACAGCTATGGAGCAGTTCATTCCTTCATTCATGTCCATTTTGATGTGGTAGGTGCAATAGTAAAGGATAGAACAGGAGCTCGAAGAAGGCATTTCTCCAGATTTGGTGTCGGGGGAGGGGAGGTGTCAGGGGAGACTTCTTCACTGAGCAGGACTGCAGAATTGCTGAGTTGTAGAATTGCTGAATGTAGAATTGTTTATGAGTTGGCCAGGGGAATAAGGATAGAACTGCCACTTCAGGCCGGATGAAACAGCATGTTAAAAGGCATTGCGAGAAGAGCAAACATGGCGTTTTCAGCGAATTGCAAGGAGTTTTGTGTGGCTAAAGAGTGAGCGATGAGACCAGAAGCTAGGGAAGTAAGTGAGGTCTGGATCATAAAGGTCTTTTAGTCATGTGAAGGGGCTTAAACTTGAAAGCTGTAATCGAAAGCCAATGAAGGAGTTAAGTGAGTAGATATGAATTTTTAAATAATCGTACAAACTATGGCTCAAATAAGAAGAAAGACACACACTACAAATTCGGTCTGGTAAGTGTATTGAATTTGGTTTGATAATTCTTGACTTTGTCAGGACATGTGTTTTTGTGCTTCTTTTTCCACTTGCCAAATCAAACATGCCTATAGCACTATGTAGAAGTAGCATGATCTGCTACTTAACCCTTTCCTTCTCTAGTGCAGGGAAGGCTGAATTAACACATTGCATGATTACTTACACATGGGGCAGGCCCCTCTTTTAGCTGTCCCAGATAGCTGGGTTCTGCTGCTGGTTTTGTCGTTTTTATTTATTTAAACAGAACTAGAAACATGGAAAACAACTGCCTCTGAGCACGTGAATGGGTTTCCTTGCAGGAGTCTGAGCTGGCAGTTATTTTAATTAGCAACACATTTTTATAAGGGCAGAATCAGAAATGGAAACATGTTAAGGCCTCTTTAGCTATTGAGTTTGGCAGACTCACACTGGGCTTGGTAATTAGCTCTTGACTACCCTCCATCTCTCCCAAAGGAACTCCATGAACATACAGAGCTCTCCCTGTGCATGGAGTGCCCCATTGGGTGTTAGAGGGCTTACCAATATTATACACCAAATGCTGAGGATTCAGGAGTCCCCCTGGAGCCAGTTCTGTAGAATTAAGTCTCAAAGTAGGCCTAAGTCATTCCTCTTTTATTTATCCCCAGACCAATTTCTCTGTTCTCGCTCCCTTTCAAGAATCAATCCTTCTAGACATGAATCCTAATTTACTTATCTCTCTAACATCTACTTTGCGTTTGAAAAATAATTCCCTCTATTTATTGCCACAATGTTTTCCCAGAATCCTGGAGATATGCATATTTATGACTTGAGATAAATCAGAGTATACACAACTATGTATACTGTTCTAATAGGAAGGTCTCCTCAATCAATGAGTTAAGCTGACTGGGTATCATCTCTATGTCCTTATCCAGTCATTTAATAGTCACTGAACTTCTATCTATGCCAGACATATGCTAAGTGCAGGGGATAAGAAGAAACAGATCTGTGACTTTGAGAAACTCAATTTATTAGGGGAAAGTGACCCATGGACTTGTTTAAAACAAAGGGTAAGGATGGTGATAAGCATATACACAGGTTCTTTGATTTTCAAGTGACAGTAACCAATCTGAAGCAGCTTAATAAAAATGGAGAATTTGTTGGAAGGAGAAAAATACTGCATCAAATTCAAAGTCACATTTTGGGAGCAGCCAGACAATCCCCGGGATGGGCTTGAAGGAAGACCTTAGACACAGATTCTCTTGGGCTTTCTGATGCTCTCACTCCTTCTTTGTGTCTACTTTATTCTTCTCTCCCTGTTTGGCTTTCTCTGCCTTTCTCAAGCTCCTAATTTTTAATAATCTAAATTCAAACAAATATCCCAGACTGAAATTAATCTCTTAGTTGCAATTCAAAAATTTGGGGACAGATAATCTGATTGCATTAGTCATCTTATCCTTGGTCCAATCAGCTGTGTCCAAGTGGCAAATTGTCTGCCACAACTGATAAGTGCAGTTATCCCATACAAATGCAAATCAGTATGTTGAAACTCAACATAAAATCTCTAATCTTCTCTCAAGAGGAACATAGAATATTTTCCTAGTCTGTGTTGCTCTTCTCTTCAATAAGACATTAAAGTCAAAAGATACCTTTAACATGATTGGCTGGCAAAGAATCAATGGGAGTCAGTTTTACACTTTTAAAAGAGACACGGGAGGAGAGAGAAAAAAATAATTCTCTGTATCCTAAAATAACACAAGGCACTAAAATTTCTGATATATATCTGATGAAACAAATATATGTTATTTGCAGTATGTTCACTTTTTAGCCAAAGATTCCAAGATCATGGCTCATCTGGTGAGAACACTTTAGTACCAACTGGCAGAAGCCCATAAAAAGAGTGGTATGGTTAGAATGTACTGTAATCCTACTTCAATTATTCCTAGTTTCAAACAGGACCTTGTTCTGCCCCACAAACACTTACTGAAGGCTATAAAGTCTTTTCAAGGCCATCAACTTGAACATCTAAATTATTTAAAAAAAAAAAATTCTTCCATCCTGGTCCAGCGACACAAATTATTATGATCTGTCTCAATGCCTTGGGAACCAAAGGATGAAAAGCACTCATTAATCCATTTTGGAGCATATCTGGGTCAAAACAAAGGAGAATCACCTTGACTTGGGGGGCACACGGCCTAAAGTTTAATAACTGTTGTCTTAATATCAAAAAACACTGTTAAAATACAGACTGCTTTTACTTCAAGAAGCTGGTACCCATAGCCAGAGCTGCTGGCAGAAACTCCAAGTCTTCCCAGGAGGTGGCCTCAATAAAAAGTAGAGATGGTATTGGCTACAAACTTCACCATCACACACATGAGACGGAGTCCACCCTCATTCATTTTCAAGCATTCATTCAACCAACATGTGGTTCCTATTGAGCCCTTCCTGCCTGTGAGGTTCATTGGGGAATCCAAGGATAGGCAAACCACAGCCACTAAGCATCTACTGCTTCCCATCTAGAAAAAGAACCCCAATGATTAAACAGTGAAAAATAATGTACTAAATGAGGTATGAAATGATAAACAATTTTGGAAGAGAACGTAGTAGGTAAGTTCCTTGGCTCTGGAAAACTGAAAAACTCAGGTTAAAACACCAAGCTTGCCATTTCTAGCTATGTGACACTGTTCAAGTTTTTACGCTCATTTAACTTTAGTATTTTATCTGCAAAATGAGGATAATAAGAATATTCACCTCATAGGGTTGTGGTGTATATAAAGTTAGCAAAGACTGGAAAATAATGTATTGTTGTATGAGAGAAATGGCATTTACCCTAGGTCTTAAGGGATGGTTTCTATATTAGAATAATAATGTAAATAACCTACTATAAAGGTAATATGTAATAACTGTACAAAATTTAGAAAATATAATGCATGTTAAAGAAGAAAAATAAACTCCAATTTCTGTTTATGGCTCATCAAGTTTCATTCAGTGATGAACACTGTAGAAATTTTGGTAAACTTCTGTCTGATCTTCTTTCTTCTCATATATTATTATATGTAACAGTAGATTATCCAACCAAATTTCCTATATTTTAGAGTCAAATGAACTAGTTATTTCTTTTATAATTTTTGTATTTTAAAAAAATTTTATTTTAGAGGGCCTCTTCTATTCCAAAATGTACATACTGTATTTCAATATGTACTATGTTATCATATGTCATCAACTAGGGCTTCCTAAACTCTCTTTTCATCACTCAAGGATAACAGGACAAAATAAAGTAATAAAGTATGAATTAGATAAGCTAAAAAAAAAAATAAGGAAAAGATGCAAAGAAGAAAAAGGAAAAGGCATATATTAAAAAATATGAAAAGAAGTTGCTCACTCATTACCTCACATTTTTGCATACACACTATGTGCTGTTATGCTAGGCTCTGATGATTGTAAAGTTGAATTAGATCTTGTTCTTGGCCTAAGGAGAAATGCCCTTTCCGTGAACTTAAACTGACCAAAGGCAGCTAAAAGTTCTTATTACACTGTATGCCAATGGGAAAAGGAAGAAAACCAATGTATGCTGAGCTTCTTCTACCCTGCACTATGTGGTAAAACACCGATCACCTGTTGTGGCAGCCCTGGGAAGTGGGTATGGGTAGCCCAGTTCACATGTAGAGACACTGAGGGCAGAAAGAGGTGGCGACTTGCCCTAACTAGACCTGGAACCACCTGGCTTCATGGGTGTGCAACCCCTGCAGTTGCATGGGGCCTGTTACTCAGAAAGCCCCAATTGTCTCCATCTTGAAATTTTTCATAATTGTATCTCTGAATGAGTCTTATGAGTGTGACCTGACAGAGAACTTAGAGCCCCAACTCATGTATGCTCTCCTCTCCCACTACCTCCCTGCCTACATGGATGGGTTCTTGACCTCATGTTCTTTGACTCCGGCTCCCAGTGGCTCAGCCTTCCCATCTCTACCCCATATACTGAGCCCTCTACCCGGGGCAGCAAGCTGTTGGCAGGAAGAGGCCTAGCTTTTGCTTTTGCCCCCCACCCCAGCGCGGGCCTGTGCCTGTGGGAGGGTTTAGTGTCAGGAACACTACAGTATCTCTAGATGGGGCAAGGCAGCGGTTGTCCTTGCCATGGGCTAGTAATGCCACAACACATCTAGCAGGTGACTCAGTGAGGACCTCTCACTCACTTCCATCCAGAAGTTGTATCCTTTAGGGGATGCCCATAGGCCACTGGGACAATGATACTATGGGCAGGGGAGACTGACTTTCCCATCTGGGGCCACACATTTTCACTCTGCATGGGCTCTGCCAATTACATAGCCAGCCCTGTCAAGAATCTAGACCATAATGACCTCAAAGCCTTTGTTTCCTGTGACATCCCACAGGCTGGGGATCATGCAGAGGAGCATGAGTTTGAGGTCAGGTGGCTTCAGCCAGCCTCACACCAGAAGCCCAGGCAGGACCCCAGTGGCGCCCCTGCGGCACATCTGGGGTTCTGTGTCAGTGGCGGGGAGAGGAGCCGCCGCTCTTCCTGCCCCAGGACAGCTCTGACCATGCCCACTTGCTCTGCCTCCCTCCTGCTCTCCACATGGGCTGTCCCTCTATTTTACTGTGTAGGAGCTATTCTCTCCATCTACCCGATGCTTCAGAGAAATCATGCCAGTCGTGGCAGGTGGGCAGGGCTAGGTGGAGACAGACTGAGAGGTCTTGGAAAGGCGGGAATATACAGTAGGAAGGAAATGAACTGGGGAGGAGGCAAAGGGAACAGAGGTAAGGGGAAGGATAACCAACTTGGGGAAGGATAACCAATTTGCGAAAGCCTAGTTTTCACAGACCTGAGGGGTTTCCCAGGATGTGGAATTTTAGGTGCTAAAACCCTATAGTCCAGGACAAACTAGGATGTTTGGTCAGTCTAGAGGGCCAAATCGTAGAAACAGTGATAACTAACAGTGCCAGTGTTTCATAGACACCAAAGCTCTTGCCCTTCCACAATCAGAACTCATTCAGGTAAAAATCATGTGAGGAAGGCAGAATGGGTTACCGTCCCATTTTACTTATGAAGAAACTGGGCCTCAGAGAATGCAAAGGATTTACTGCAAATCAAACAGTTAATAAGTACTGGAACAAGACTGCAAATTCATATCAGTTAACAAAACAGAAATAATGAGATCTGATAAATGATTGAATATGCTGAAAAAGAAAGAAGAAATACAGGCTTTTGAGTTGACTGATAACAGAATGCTTCCTTGAAAAAAAAAAAAAAAGCGTTGGAGTATATCACGCTCTGAATTTGCTGAGCAACACAAAATTCCTCAGTGGGCCAATGCCTTGAAAATACTCTGCCAAAGTCATGTTTGCCTAATCAGTCAATCTGTCTTGGATGCTGCAGAGCTCTGAGACACACCTTGGCAATGGCTTTATGCTTCTACTCAGGAAATATTCTGGGTCACCTTCCTGACAAGATAAGCATAAGAACTGGCAGTAAATTACTGTGACTGTACAGTGGCCAGGAAGTAAGCAATATGTAGCCAATTCTCTGTAAAGGACCTGAGTATGGGAACCACAAAAGTAGCCCAGAAGTAAGGGAGGGGAAGAGGTTGGGATGCTGTCTTTTGGATTTTTTTTCATTTACCCATTAATTTATTGCGTTAACTATAGATTTCCAGTAACCATGCTACATTCAGGCAATGCAAGTCATAGTCCTGCTTTTGAGAAGCTCATTTTCCCCTTGCTGAGAAGCGCAGGCTGTGACAAGTGCCATAACACAAGTCTGCTGATGTTTGGGGGGAGGTTTCCAGCACAAGTAATACAAACGGGGCCTTGAAGGTCGAGTTAAAATTTTTAAAGGTAGAAAAGGATAGAAAAGTGTAATTCAGTCCCTTATTCATTTACTCAACCAAGATTCATTTAGCATCTACAGTGTGACTTGTCTCAGGATACACAGCTGAGATTGAGCTCAAAGCTATCTGGCTCCAACTTCCATCATACTGTGCTCCTCTGAAGAGGTCCATGACCTTCTGGAAAAAGGCAGGGGCTCAAGGCAAAGGACAGGGGTTGGGTCCAAAGATAAATTCCCCTATGATCCTCTGCTGTAAGCTGACTTCAAGGGCAGACATAAATACACAGCAGAGAATTTACGGAACGGGCACGACAGATGTAGGAGCTATCACTCCTGAGGTACATGCCATGTTCTCGGCACTGAGCGACATCTTATTTTAAACTCATTCTAACTTCGCTTGTGATGCCAAAATGCAAACTCAGAGAGGTTAAATATTTTGCCTAAGGCCACACAGCCGATAAGTAACAGAGTCCAGTGTCTTTCTGACTCACGTCCTATGCTTTTACCACGGCCCTGGACTTTCTCCAAAGCATGTAACTAGCGTGTGACTAACTATGAAATTCGCAGTCCTTCATATCCTACGTACCACCAATTGCTCTCCTTTTATAATTACCATTATTCTTCCTACTACCATAAAAATTAATTACTAGCAAGTGGGAATTTTTATGACAATCATATTTCACAATGGAACTACTCCTGGGCTCTTCTAGGCTCTTCCAAGTGAAAACAGCTAGATGAAATTAATTACTGCGTGAGCTTTAAGATCTATTCTCAAAATGCTGATTCCCTGTTATCCTGAATGAGACTCAGAATCGATCTTGTTGAATTTCGTTGGTTACCAACACGTTTGAAATTTCTCCTCCCTACTCTTCCAGCTTTTTGTCTGCTTTTGCTTGTTTGTTTGTTTTACTATGCATTTGTTTAATTCTCCCAAAATGCTAGTAGAGGTTAGTAAAGTTGTGTAAGACCTCACAGTATCGATCTAGGCTATTCAAAGTATATGCTAGCACTGACTATTTCATGGATATTATTCCTTTTGGTTATAGTTTATGACAACCAAACAGAGCTTTTGTTACAAAGTTGCAATTACAAATTTAAAAAAAAAAAAAACTTTTCTGGGCAAACGCACAGAGAAAAGGCTGTATCTCTGAAATTGACTCTTGGTTTTTGGAAGGAGAAGTGAGGCAGGGGGAGGGGAAGGAGAGAGGATTATGCCTCCTAAATTCAGAGATTCCATCTAGAGAGCAGCCCAGCCTCACTTCTGTGGCCGAGAACTGCGACTCCAGCTTCCATCTGGTTTCCATAAGACAAGGGAATTTGGCGAATGGCTGGCCACGTAACTGTAGCACGTGCACATCCTGACCACAAGCACCAGTAAAGGAGCCAAAGAGAATGAAGAAATTTCCCTCGGTCCCTCTGTACAGTCTAGGCCAGGAGAAGTTGCTTTCGAGAGAAACGGAGTGCTCCTCCACCTTGCTGGGCAGGTTCACAAAGAACTATTTAACTGCATTCAAAAGTGCCCAAACCCTCAAAGATGTGGTGTCATCAATTACTCCAGAAATGACAGGTAAACGCTCTAACGACACTGCTGCAACTAATTCTACACAGTGTGTGCACAGGCAGCAGGATCTAAGAGAAAGAGCCTAAGCTTGGATCCAAACGAATATGACAGTTTTGTTATTCACTAACTGTGGAGCCTGGAACACATTACTTAAACTGTTTGAAAAATAGGCATAGTATTTTTAATTCATGAAATTTTTATTGATGATGTATATAAAACATCCTGTGCACTGTGGGTGCTTAATAAAGTTAATTAATTAAGGCTGAAGTAATTTCTTCCAAGACTTGTTGTTATTAAAACATGCTTACAGTGTGTCTGGCTCTGGGATATGGTACATATATGGCCTCTATCAATCTTTTCAACACACCTTTGTTGTTTTTAATGTATACAACATACGGTGTTTCAATGCAAAGAATCATGAAAAGTTCCGTTTGAAAGGCATCTCCAACTCCCTCGCCTTCCAGGTGAGGATACCAAGGCTGTAGCGGCCGAGGAAAAGGCCAACCGATTCCAAGACGTACAGCAAGTCAGCGGCAGACCCAGGGCTCCGCCAGTGTCCCGACTCTCAGGCAGTTCTATCTGCTCTTCCACTTGCTCTCATAAATCCTCCTGAAGCTATAATAATTCTTTACAGCAGCAATAAGAAACTGATCTGACAGTGTAATATTATACCAAAAACTTTAAGCCACGATCAAAATATCCAACAACCAGGATTTAAGTAAATAACTTTTAGTGG
>NW_011888884.1:2406096-2408323 GCF_000151845.1 Pteropus vampyrus | reverse complement strand
GCAAGAAGGAGGCCATAAACAGGCTGAAGAGAAAGGCCTCAGGAAAAACCAAACACACTGACCTTGATCATGGATTTCTAGCCTCCAGAACTGTGAGAAAATAAATTTCTGTTCTTTAAGCTGCCCAGTCACATAGTATTTTATGATGGCAAACTGAGCAAACTTATATATAGGACGATCCAGAAAGTAACATGAATCTAGACCTTGATTCAAGATCCCAGCACCCAAATGATGCAAGAAGCTTGGTGCTTTATGTCATTTGACATGATAAAATCAGACCAATTTCCCTGTGGAAAAAGCATAAGCCAAGGTAATAAATCTCTCAAGCAATGGAAGGGAAGAATGGTGGCCTCACAGCAAGGCAGATTTCTTTTTGGCAGCCATGGAGCAGGGCCATATTTCATGGAACGAATCATATCCAAAGATTATCATGCCTGAGAAAATGTCTGTCTTATCAGACATCCTTAGTCTATATCTTCAGTCCTGACATATGTAGTAAAAGATCATTAACTCAAACCTCTCACCTATTTGGATTCTGTGATAGAAGTTATACTAAAGTTTATTAATACACAAGGTAACTAATCAATCAACTTCCAGGAAATGGCATATTTACTTAGATCAGTTTCAAGTTCATCAGGAATACTCATTTGCATGGAAACATTGAGTGTATCAAGTCTGAAGCATTTGTCTCTCTTCATGGAGCAGCTCCCTTCCTTCATCTCTCACCCCAGAAGAGTGGTTCTTAACCCTTGCTCACTTTCAAGGTTGACTTAAAGAAATTAGAAGGATGAATGAAAATCTAGCAGAACCCATAGAAATGAGAGGATCAAACCAGTATGATTTATTATGTTGAAAATACCTCTAAAAATAGCAAAAGTATCTATTACATATTAGGCACTCCGTAAATGTATTTTCACTTTCTCAATTAATCTAAAAAATAAGTTGTACTATAGTGATTGATTTAGGTGCTGAAGGATCATAAAAGTTCATGAATTACAAAGTCAAAATGGAATTAGAGACCATCAACTCCAACTCCTTTATTACTAAAATGTGGAAACCGAAGTCAACAGAGGTTAAGCAACTTCATTTACTCATAAATAAATACTTTTTGTGTGTCAAGTGCTGGGCTGCTCACAGAGTTGGTTGCTAACAAAGTCAGGACCGGATCCAGGACCTTTGACCTTGAGTTCCCTTTACTCCTACCCCCGGGGATGCCCATGAATTAGTTTTGTTTCAGAAATCACAATGTGATCTCGGGTATATCTTGCTACCTCTCTCTGCATGTATTTAAAGTTGATTCTCTTTCCTTGAATGTGGTTAAATAAGATAACCTAAAACAGGTCCTAAATGCTAACAGGATTACATTTAGAGAACGAATGAAAAAAATCTATGAATGTTACTTATGCTTTGAGAAAGCCTAAGAAGTTTCATTGATACTCTATTTTGAGTAGAAAAGGGGCACAAGGAATGTTTGCTAAATGGACTTGAATGAAAAAGGTATCATGATGGGAGCATCAAGAAGGTGTTGGACCAAGTCAGTGGGAAGCATTTTATGATAGCAGCTGTACTATGGTTGAGAAGGTGGAGGTGGGAAGGTTGGGAACACAATGATTGTTGAAGATTGAATACAAATTCAGAGAAAGAAGACAGTGGTATTCTAGACAGAGGGAGCAGAATTAACATGTGCATAGAAACATGTTTAATGTGGAATCTGAAAATGCTTTAAAAGTAGAAAGTAGGATACAAAAATGTGTCATTATTAATAACTTGTAATCCTCCTGAGAATTTATGGAAATAGTCTATTTTCAGTCTGCTTCATTTTGCCTGTGAACTGGCTTGTCCAAGCCTCCAAGAGTGTCTCGAATGCAAATGCAACAACTTTGTTGAACGAGTCAATATTTACCCTTTTATGTGCTTTCTAATTTAAGCTTGGTCATTCAGCTAATATTCAACAGTGCTTCTAAACTGGCCATAGGGAAGGTTGTACTTCCCAGGCTTGTCAATGTACCAAACATAGACAGCATGATAACTTCTATGCTCACAAACTGGTCTTAGTTTTCTGATGCTAAAAATAATAATAAGGTACATTTCTGCAGAAGAGAATTTATGAAACCCAAATCCAAGTAGCAGCAGCAGGCATACACACATACATGCACACAAACACAATCTGCCCATCCGTTTAATGCTCTGCATTCTAACAGAGACCCCCAAAAATGTCTATTTTGCA
>NW_011888884.1:2403815-2406046 GCF_000151845.1 Pteropus vampyrus | reverse complement strand
ATAAGAAGCCCAACACTGAATCATCCCCATGAAAGCCCATAGAAGTAACAGACACCTCCCTCTCCTCTTTTAAGCCCCCTTCTACAGACCTCTCTTTAGTAATTAAGAAGAGTTAAGTGTGTTCCCTCTAAGACGAGTCATGAAAAGCATGGGAGAGCATAATTGCCCACGGTATTTTTGCAGACTTGCATGAAATTTCCCCATGTGAATGCCATACCAAAGGATTCCGCTCTGAGAAAAACTAAATTATCAAGAGATTCTGATGTTATAGACAACTTATAACGCCATCTGATTTAAGTGCTTACCAGTTCTTTACTACTCATTTCTATGCTGTTCTTACGAGTTCTCTGACTCTTCTTGTTTCTTCCGGTCTCCGTCTCCTCGGATCAATCATCCCTTGATCTTTCTTACTGGTAATACTGTTTCCTGTCTAACTCAGTATGAAATATTCCTGAGTCACTACAAAATTTCAAAGACTATACAGAAGTCCGGAGTTACGAAGATAATAAAACAGAGTCCCTGCCTTCAACTAACTTCCAGTTTGGCGGTACAGATAAGCACATGCAAAAGACGTAAATCTCACATAGGGAAGGTTTATTAGACTATCACAGAGGTTCAAACAGCACAAAGGAGAGACTGGGACTGAATGTAATTCCAAGAGGAAAGGAACGATTTCTTGGAGGAGGTACCTGTTAGTTACTTGCCTCTTTGTTCTGGGATCTACTCTTCACCCTTCTCTGGTCTGCACTATATCACCTGAGGGTTGATAACTGAAAACTACATTTCCCAGGATTCTTTGCCAACTAGCTTCAACCTCGGGTAGGAGATTGTAGGGAGGCAGGAAGCCAGGGTACTTCCATCTCTCTCTCTATGCTTTAGGTGGCGTCTCTGGCTATGGCTGAATCTCATCATGCAGCAGCCCCCATCAGATGGCTCCAGCTCCAGGTCTCCAGGAAGACCATCTCCTTCTGTTGTCCCTCCAGCCTTAGCCATAGCCATGCTAGCACCTTCCCGTTGATGCTAATCTCTCAATTGCCTCACCATCCCCTGCTGGGCCTTTCTGCTTTGCAACAGCTTTATTATTATTATTTTATTTTTTTTATATAGCTTTTTGACGAGTTTCTCAGGTTAAATACCCTGATTTAACTACCAGCTGTGGGCTCTGTCCTCCAGACTGGACATTCAGAAGGAATTTGAAGAACAAGAAGATTCTCAATAGGCAAAGTAAAAAAAAGAAAAGAAAAAGTAAAACATTCTAGGTAGAGATGACAGCATCACCACAGACCAGAATGGAGAAAAGTGACTAGGACAATGAAGCTATGTCTGGGGAGTCATCAGGGAATATACTGGAGAATATGATCGGCAATCTAGGGACAATAAACCACAGGGACATTTGAGTTGACTAATTGAGGAGTATGGGTTTTACTCCATATGCTTGGAGAGTTCTTGAAGGTAACTGAGCACAGTGAAATGACCAGACTTATGCTTTAGGAAATTCAACCCATAAATGGAAGGAGACTCAACTATATAATGTTAAGTACAGCCTAATGCAGGGCAAAGCAGTGCGAATAGCAAGGAGAGGGTGGAAGCGAGCAGAGTCAGTGTGACTTGGGAAGAGGAAAGGAATGAAAAAAGAAGAGCCTGAGTAACTAAGGGAGTGGTCATCCCAGTGACCAGGAGAAAACTGTGGCGGTAAGTTTGATCTGGGTTGAAATGAAAGGAAAAGCATCTATTTGAAAATGTGAGTGTGAAGTTCTTGGTAGAGATACCTCTGGGGGAAATTACTTTAAAAGACATTCTCACCCCAGTGACAAGTGAGTTTGTCAGACTAAAGGCAAAATTGAGAACATTTACATTAACAAGAAGCAACATCCTTGATTAAATTAATAAATAATTTTTAATGTGTGATTTTAATACTGTCATTTTATTAATTATAAATTCATAAGTTGTGACATGTTTGTGGCATAATGACTGTACTATTAACTTGTTTTTATTAATATTACAGGTAGAATAAAAAATATTTAATAAACTATATTTTAAATATTGGAACAAATGATTATCCCTATAGTATGTAGTGCCACTTGAACATGATTCTAAAGACATAAAGAACTTATGTTTTATATTTTAAAAATCAGTGTACTTTAAAGACATAAACTCTCACCAAGCAACTGAGTTTGTTTATATGATTCTGGGGTCCTGAATAATTCCTGAGTAAATCCGTTTGTTCCAAA
>NW_011888884.1:2394886-2400605 GCF_000151845.1 Pteropus vampyrus | reverse complement strand
GCAGGCATACACACATACATGCACACAAACACAATCTGCCCATCCGTTTAATGCTCTGCATTCTAACAGAGACCCCCAAAAATGTCTATTTTGCAGAGTCCTGGAAAAGGACTTTAAAAAGAAGAAAAATATCAGTTTACAAGAAGCTACTTCGACTTTCCTATAGTTACTACTAATAATAAAATCTTGTTTCTGGTTATGATAGAATATCTGGTACCAGACTGGCTCTCCTACTATAAACCCTAAAACTAGCAAGAAAAAATAATTAGAAAATTCAATTTAAAAATACTACTTGTAATAGTATCAAAAATATAAAATTAAAAAAAATTAATGAAAGATGTTCAAGACATCTACATTAAAAACTAAAAAAGATTCTGAAAGGAATTTTTAAAATTCTAAATAAATAAATGTTTATGGATCAGAAAACTCAGTGTTGTTAATGTGTCCATTCTCTACAAATTGCTCCACAGATTTAATGTAATCCCAACCCAAATTCTAGCAGAAAGGGTGATTCAAAATTTATATGGAAATACAAAGGACCAAGAACAGCAAAAGCAGTAATAAAAATTAACAAAATTGGGTGAGTTACACTAGTTAAAGCAAAGATTTACCAGTAACTTCACTAAGCAAGACATCATCCTATTGCCTAAGGACAGAGGTATAAATTAACAGGGAAAACTAGAGAGTCCAGATATAAACTCACATCTTTGGCTAAATGATTATTG
Organism: Pteropus vampyrus; assembly: GCF_000151845.1. NCBI lineage: Eukaryota > Metazoa > Chordata > Mammalia > Chiroptera > Pteropodidae > Pteropus > Pteropus vampyrus. The sequence continues at coordinate 2,399,880 of NW_011888884.1, read as the reverse complement.
TGACAAAAGGACCAACGTAGTGAAATGGGAAAGGAGAGTCTTTTCAACACAGGGTTCTGAAACAGCTGGAAATCTAAGTGTAAAAAACAAAACAAACAAACAAACAAACAAACAAACAAAATCTCCTCTCCTACGTCATAACATACACAAATTTAATTTAAAATGAATCACAGACATAAACATAAAAGGTAAAATTGTAAAAATTCTAGAAGAAAACATAGGAGAAAATCTTAATAACCTATGAGTAGGCAAAGATTTCTTAAACAAGACACAATAAGCATGAACCATAAAAGAAAAAAAAAAAGACAAATTTATCTTCATCAAAATTAATGTTCTGTTCTTCAAAAGACACTTAAAGAAATTCAAATGTCAGCCACTGGCAGGGAGAAAATATTCAAGATACATACATATGACAAAGGATAAGAATATAAAAAGGATAATAAGAAGAGAAAAAATAAAAATTAAACAATTGCACCAGAGTTTTGAATAGATACTTGATAAAAGACTTTCAAATTACCATAAGTGTATAAAAAGATGGTATATATCTTTAATTCTCATGGAAATACAAATTAAAATTACAATCAGATCCCATTATATACCTACAACAACGGCTAGAATTAAAAGACTGACAATACCAAGGGTTGGCAAAGATAGGGGGCAACTCGTACATTGCTACTTGGACGGTACAATACTACAACTACTTTAGAAAACCATTTGGTGGTTTCTTCTAAAGTTAATCACGCACTTAACAAAAACCTCAGCAATTTCAACCACAGGTATTTGCTGAAGAAAAATAAAAACATACATCCACAAAAATATTTTGTGAATATTTAAGGTAGCTTTATTCATAATAGCCCCAAACTGAAAATAACCCATATGTTCATCAACTGGTAGATAGATAATCAAACTGTGGTATATTCGAACAATGGAATACTACTCAGCAATAAACAGGGGTGAACTACTGATAGACACAATAACAGGAAAGAATCTCAAACATTATGCTCAGTGAAAGAAGCCAGACATTTATATTATGGCCTTGATAGTGTAAAACTAATAAACAGTGACATAAATCAGATAAGTGTTTGCCTGAGGCAAAGAGTATGGGGGGAATCGAAAGCAAAGGGTCTTATGAGAAGTTTCTGAAATGATGGAAATGTTCAGAGCATATGATTTTGTGATTTTTTTCACAAGAGGAGCTTGTATGCATGCTTACTTCACAAGCTACAGTGTTTCACTTAGGCCAAGGATTCATCCACACACATCTTGGAGGAATGAGACCAGGACCCCACACCTCTATGTACACAACTTATAAAAGTTGCTTATGATGGAGCATCTCCTAGGTTTGCAGGAAGGAATATGTTCATAATAATTATGGTTACACTGAATACTATTTATTTATAAGATCTGCTATGTGCCAGACATTGTGGCAAGCTGTGTTCAAGCAATTCTCAAAACAGTCCTGGGAGGTGGGTGTTATGCTTTTCATACACAGATGAGGACAATGAGCCTCGGTGAAATTAAGGAACTTGCTCAAGTTCGCACAGCTAGTAAGCAACAGAGCTGGGGACTCAGGTCTGATGGAATCAAAGTTGCAGCTCTTTCCATACATAGCACCATACCTGCTCCATATTTGAGGTAACTGGAGCTGTTTCCTCCCAGCAACTAAGTTACCCAAGGGGGCTGGCTGGGAGTGGTCCTTTGGAGAAGATTAAGTGAGGTTGAAAGAATTTCAGGAATGGAATGAATTGTTCTGTACCACGAGGATCATGCAAGTGTCAATACCTCTCTTGAGGCATTAATATGAGTGGACACTGAGCTCCATTGGAAAATGGGGTGTCACTCTGTGAGAGAACAGGAGGCGAGCAACTGCGCTGATCGCCTGGGCAGCTAAACGCTGATGTAAACAAGTGGGGGAGACTTGAGCATGGCCATGCAGGCAGTACACCCTGGTGTGATGTGATGTGTCTGGTAGTAGACCTGGAGCCACAAAGCCACATATTTTGCATCAGAGCCACTTTGATGCAAAGTATTGCAGGATGGAGTTTTCATGTTGGGAAATAGCTAATACAGACGCATTTTTCTTTTAAAGAAGAAAAATTAAAGAAGCATCTGAATGCAGTGGATTATTACAGTAGATTTGGAGCTGAGTGCCGACATTTGGTGAAAATGAATTTAAAGCTAGAGAATACTAGGTTAAAATCCTAGCTGTACAACCCTGAGTAAGTTATTTCACCTCTCTGAGCCTCCCTCTCCTCAGCTGGCAGATGAAGATAACGGCACCAACTTCCTGGCACCAAGAGTAAGAAGGATGTTTGCAAAGTACCTGTGTGGGTGCCTGGCACTGGGAAAATGTCTGACTCTCTCTTCCTCCTCTGGGTAACCCATCTGGCACCTTGGGCTTCCACTTTGTCTTGAATCCCTAAACTTGGCTGTACTAACTTGCCTGGAACCCCGCCTGCCTCTGGGGAATGGAGTCTGCTGGAGGTCAGTTTTCTTTTCTGCTCCTTTTCTCTCTTTCTCTCTTCCTGAGTCTTCCATTCCTTCTGTACCCCAGGCTGAATGCTTATCCACCCCTCACTTCTGGATCTCTTGGGTCTGCCCAGGCTTTTCCCCAACTCTCTGTCATCAACCCAGCCAGAAGAACTCCCTAATGTCCTCTGAAGCTGGCTTTGATCAGAAAGGCAGGAACAAGTTACTGTTCTAATAAAAACTGAGTCACAAAGGCCCTAGGCCTTTCTGCTGAATCCTTTCCTAACTGGACTTAATAAAAAGCAAACCTGACCATGTCATGTTCATGATTAAAATCTGTTTCATTCTCCCTCAAGATAAAGTCCAAAATCCTCAGCATGGCTTGCAAAGTCCAGCAGGACGTGATTTATGACAACCTCTCTAACTTCCTCTCTTACCGATCTCCCCCTCCACCTGCCACTAACAGCCCTACCCTTGTACTCCACCTTCCAGCCAGATTAAACTACAGGCACTCCCCACATATCCTGCACCCTTTTTTTGCCCTAAGGACTTTGCATATTCTGGTTCTGTTGCCTGGAATTCTTGCCTCCCATTTCTTTCAATGCTCTCTGCCTGGATTCTCTCTCTTCTTCATAAATTAGTTTAGCCATCATCATCTGGGAAGTAATCTCAGATGGGCTGATTCAGGGTCTGTCTTGTGAGTGTTCCTAAATCTCTAAGCTTCCATAATAGGATTAATTACCACTAGTTGGCTTTATATGTCTTTCCCACTAGACTGTGAACACTTCGAGAGTAAGCCTCCGTTTTCATTCCTGTATCCCCAGCTCCTACTAGGGTGCCTGGCATCTAAGGAGCACTCAGTGAGTGCTTGTAGAATGAATATATAAAATGAACTAAAGCAAGGGAGGAATGACAAATGACATTTAAAGTAGGCTATGGGTCCTGAAAAAGATATCCCCTAGAGAAAAGAAAGCAAAAGTGAGAATTTCTGCAATAAACTTTCTGTGAGATTTCCCAAAGGATTCCAGCAAATGTAGCCGACTGCAATCCAAGACCACTGGACCACCCTGGAAAAGCAAAGTCTTCTTCTCAGAATTGTGTGAAAACCCCCTCCACCCACGACATGCTCCCAGCCCACTCAGTCTGGAAATGGAGTGTCACATTTTTTGGTCTATGCTATGTACTTGCCTGTCCAAAGTTGAAGGGAACAGCATTCTCTCAGCACAAAGAATGCACCCAGACCCACTGATTAGGAATGTATTTTTTTAACCAAAAAGTTTGGGAAGAGTTAAGCAGCCTGGAAGCTTTTAGAGATGTGTAGAAAATAGGATTCGGCGCAGAGACCTCCCAGGATGCAGAACTTGTCCCAGACAGGGATCAAAGCTGTCCCAGATCTGTTAAGCATTTCTAGGGGCTTAAGTAATTACCAATGATCCATTTGTAGCAGGTCCCCAAGGTGGGCACCAATACTCCTAAGGCCTGTTTTCATGGGAGACCTGCAAATGCAGGCTTTTTTTTGCTCCAGTAGATGGACAAATTTGAGCAAATATATACTTAAATGAGGGAGTACCACTGGGTCCCTGAGATACATACAGTTGTATAGAAAGACATCGAACCAGTTTCTGGCCTGGCTGCGGCATGGATGTGTCACTGATGACTGTCTCCTACAAGCTCTATTTCTTCATCTCTAAAATGCAGGCCCCCAAGGGATCACAAACCAGGACAGCGGATCTGACAGTGGGTTGACGCAACACAACAGTTGAGAGGTGGTCTCTGAGGTCTGCGTGCCTGGATTAAACCCCGGTTCCACCACTTGTATGACTTGTTTTCTTAACTGCCAAGCCTCACTTTTCACATATTTAAAATGGAAATGAGAGGAAGTATGTATAAGAGTAATGGTTCAGTAGAGTTAGAATTCAATATAAAATCCTTGTGAGCTCCTGACACACAGTACAATCAGTAAGTTTTAACTACCATTAGTGAAATAAGGTGACAATCTGGAGATATACGGTAGCCACAGCATTGACCAGCGCAGAATCTTTGCTCAGGTGGCTCCCATCACAATACTGCAGAGCAACCCTGTAGCTTCAACTATACATGGTCACTGATTTGGATTTATTCTGTTTCGGTCAACACATATTTACTGAGATTATGTGTGCAGCCAGCGCTGGGCTCTGAGGCTACAAAGATGAAGGAGGAATGGTCCCAGACCTTTTCGATCTCACTGATGGGTGGGAGAGTCAGCTTCGAAGAGATGTCATGACAGAATAAGATTCATCTCATTACAGTGTGATAAGTCAAGGGAGAGTGGGCAGCAGGGGGGCTGTGGAAGGGGCCCAGGACCAAGCAAGGGTTTGTGGAAGGGGCCCAGGACCAAGCAAGGGGCCACAGAGAAGGGGCCCAGGGCATGTGGAAGGCTTCCTAAAGGACACGAGGTGCAAGGGTTTTACACAAAAGAAAGAGAAGGTGGAGCTCACCAGCTACAGAAGGCAAAAGAAGCATGTTCAAAGCAGGAAGGCCCACCA
>NW_011888884.1:2374574-2393146 GCF_000151845.1 Pteropus vampyrus | reverse complement strand
CATCAATATTGTTCTGTACACTGGGTAAGAAACAAAAGTTACGGAAAGCATTCAAACTACACAGTTGCTGTATTTTTATTTCTTTTAAATAAATTTGCTTGAGAACTATATCAAAAGTCAGAGGGGTGATTTGGCCACTGGAGGCAAAAAGGAATCAACATTTATCCAGAACTTTTCCTGAGCTAGGTCTTATACTAGTTGTCTTGCCTGCTTATCCCATTAACTCTCGCCATAATCCCATGGGAGATCATCCCTTTAATATTCATTTTCTAAAAGGAAACTTGGAAGCTCAGCAAGTATAAAAGACTTGCCCAAGACGACTCAGCAAGTGAACGTAGAACTGCCAATATTTATTCACTCATTCAACCATTTGTCGAGTGTCTACTTTTGCCAAGCACTACTCTTGGTACTGAAGATACGTCTGTGAATGAAACAATGGCCTCAGGAAACAGACGTTCTATACAGGGAAACAAACATGACAAATACATAAAATACACAGTATGTTAAAGACAGTAAATGCTGCCAATAGTCATTGATGCTGTTCACCAAATACTTCTTTGGCTTTCCATGTGTCTAGCTCTAGCAAATGAGTTATAAGCAGTATCACTTCTGGGCTGGAGTATGTAATTGCTAGTTTGAGACTCTCCAGGACATGCTCTGTCCCTTGCCATGGTAATGGGCAAGGTTCTAAGCGGTGGTCACTCCATCAGCTCGGGCCCCAGGTAAGAGCAACAGATCTCAGCTGCGGGAAAGAGGAGCAAGGCTCCATGCAACAGGGAGGATCAACTGCTTAAGGTATACGTAATGAATATTTAATTGGGAGAACTATGAGGCCCTACCCTGGAGTTCAAAACCAATGGTGCATATAGCCTGGATCCTGGAGTCAGGGGAATCGGGTTTTTTGAATCACATCCCATTACCTGAGGGAGAATGGTACAGTAGAAGAGATGTGAAAGGTGAGTCATGTAGACTTGGGTTCAAATCTCAGTGGTATCATTAACCAGCTAAACAAAAACCTTGACCTTGAAACAGTTAATATTTGAACCTCAAGTTTATGTGAAAAATGCAAGTAACAAACCCTTGCTTTATTACGATGTTGTATTCTTAAGGCCACAGAAAGGTGAAGTATGTGACGTGACAGTGCTTGGTCCAGTGTTCATTAACTTTCCAGGTCCCCACCATTCCTGTCTTCTCCATGCGAGTGGCCCTCTTTAGGTGCTTTCTCCTTGGAATGAGAAGTTGTGTGTTGCCTGCATCAGGCTACAAGCATGACTTTTTCTAAGTCAAATGGCTGTAATTACATGGCCTTTCCTTTCAAAAGCCTGGTTTTTGTTTTCCACACTTTGGTTTCTTTGTTTAGTTTGTGTACTTTTTTTTCTTTTTGCTTCTTTTCATTTGTCTTCAGAAAATTATTTATGTATATACTATAAAACATTCCAAAGACTGAACATCCTCTTCAAGATTTGTTTTATGTTGTATAACAAACAACATTGATTCTCACTTCCCATCACAGCTGCTATATTTCCGTCTCTTTTTGCTTCTCTCTCTCTTTTTCCAAGGAAAAGTAAGGAACGCAGCTTCCTAGATACCCTGCAGTCGTCTCTGTCCCATGTATCATCTTCCCCTCTCTTGGGACCCTGTCTGTTGATTAAAATATGTAATTGGATTAAGCAGGTTTATGTCTCCACGTCCTGTTTCCTGTGTAATTTATGTCCTACACCACACATCAGTAAGCAAAAAAAAAAAAAAAAGGAAATGTCTTCCCATTCACAGAGAAAAATCAATTATCCTCCCTTCTAAAATGAAATCATATGTATTTATTTCTTGGGAAGTCTTCAAAGAAACCAGAAGGATCCCTCTAAAATATTCAGGCCATCTTCACAACCCCCCAGAGTCTGGTTTAATGTTTTATTAACCAAAAGTTTATTGGTTACCTACTATGCACTAGATATCAAACACAAGGAAGACATGGCCTCTCTCCTCAAGGAACTCATGGTCTAGAAGAGGAACGATACATGACACATGTACTGAAGTGTGACTCACGTAGTGCTAAGAGTAGCATAGTCAGCGGTGGCCGAGAGGAACCTGTGATGAATATGACAGTGTTTGGAGTAGGAGTGGGGGCGTCTGTGGGGACAGTGAGATGGGGAATGCGGTTGGAAAGATCAGCCAGACCAGGTCGTGAAGAACTCCAGATTTATGAAAGAAAAAACCAGATTTTCTTTTTTTTCCCCAAAGAGGGGAGGATTAGAAGATTGTGGATTCAGTTGATTCCACAGTGAATATGGACAGGTTCTAATATAGAAGTGGGAAGAAATGGAATTAATTAGACAGTGTGCTGGGAAATTAAACACATTATCTCATTTGATTCTCACGACACCCAAGCAAGCACCTGCTTCACCACAAAATATTATTATTACACCATTTTATATACTAGAAGATCGAGGTTCAGAAACGTTAAACAGGGGAAGGGGCTCTGCTTCCCTTCAAGGCCGAACACTGGGGACCCGTGGTGTGCATCAGTTGAGGCTGGGACGTGCTCGTGCACAGCATCTGCAGGATAGACTTCCACGGCAAACTCTTCTATGTGCTGGTTGGGAAACCAAAATATGTCCTTTAACTCATGGGTTTTCCTCCACCAATGTGTTTACTCCAATGGCTTTTAGGTTTATGGTTTCTTAAACCTGACATAAGAAGTTAGATGTTAGGCTAGAGGAACCAATGGTAGCTGGAGGAAAGAGGAATGCCCAGTAAATTGTAAAATTACCAAAGATGGCACAATTCTAGGTAAAGAACTTTAAGGCCCCGAAATACCTTTGCTCTCTCCCATTGTTTGGAACTTCAACATTAATATACAAAAAAGTTTAGACTCCAGAACATTTCAAATGGATGAACAGTGCTGGCATAAAAAAATGTGTGGCCTTCATGAAGCTTTGCCTGGGGACACAGAGAAGCACTTCCTTGGGGGTGTGTGGCGGGGGCGGGGTTGTGGGGATGAGCACCATAGTATCACCAACCACCCAACAATGTTTCCCACATCGCCCTCTGACAAAGGAGACAGAAGGCGATTCTACGGGCTCCAAACAACTCTCATTGGCAGGCAAGTTACTCAGCAGGCTTCCTCCCTGGAGCAGACTACCCCTCCACCCTTGCTTCTGTGAGGTCGATCAGGAGGAGTTTACCAATAAACTTGGTCTTTGTCTCAAGCCCACATTCTCAGAAAGCACAGCCTATACCAGGTGAGAGTGGTCAATAAAAGCCAATAAGGATGTGTATGCTGGGCAGGATCAGAGCCATGAGAGCAGGAAGCAGTCAAACCCATCTCCCAGATTACACGATAAAACTGGAAACATGAAGAAACTCAGATATACGGCCAGAGAATCACTATTCATTCTGTGTGGAAGCCCAGGCTTCACAAAAGGGCAAAAATAGCCTAGCGAAATGTGTGCGGGATCGTGGCAGGAGGGCCTGTCACTCCCCGTCACAGGGCAGCCTCAGTCAGGCCCACTTCTATCAGGCTGAATATAAATCCACTTATTTTTCTGTTTCCTTGAAAATTATTGCACAAGTTTACCAATTCTTGCCTCCAACCACGCGTGGACGGAACTGATGCTTTGGGTCAAGTATTGAAAAGCAGAGTTCCTTGGGTTGTCTGGCACACCTACTCTCCCTTTATTCCCCTAGCGACTCTTTGTAACATTCTCATTGGGAAGGACAAACACAATTGTAACTGGATCTACTCAAAAGTGGCACAAGAAAAGTTATGTTTTCCCTGGCCAACCTAGAGAGTCAAAATTAATGTGAACAACTCTGAAGCAAGCAGCGTCCAGGCACCTCATGGTTCCTCTGCCCTTTGGCCCTTTACCACACATAGTCACGAAGAGGAGCTGGTGATCATAGTGCTATCAACCGTTAGTCCAGAATCTTACCCAAGACGAGGATCCTGTGAAACATGTCTGGTGAAAGTCCCCAATAACTAAACTGGGTTCCTTTCTGCCATCACTTTTTATTTGGCCACAATGCTCCAAGCCTTTATAGACATTAGGGTTTAACTTTAAAATTTCTAGTCACTGCTTCATTGTTTTTCTAAAGTCAACCATGTGAAGCTCCATCCAATTTCCTTGTCACTTCTAAGTTATACCAAGTGAGAGTATTGCCAAATGACAATTATATTAAATGGAAACAGTCTGCATGTAAGATGATTTGATGTGAAGAAATAGGGCACTTTCCACGATCCTGTGGGTCTCTGGGTATGCTAACATCTCTGGGATGGACGGACAACGTGTACTGAATGAGTGTGCTTGCCCACGTGAATTCCCATGTCAAGACCCATACTGCCTACCGCCAGTTCTTAGAATTCTCCACTGCCAATCTTAAATTGCACATTGTTAATGCATGCCATTAAGATTAATCTTTGCTTTAGCTGTCATTTCTTATTTACAGATCCAAATTTTCTTTGCTGCAGTTAATTCTAGTTATGGAATCTTCCCTGATTATGAGGCCCTCATGCCACCTTAAATTGAGCATCCTTAATTTGAGGATTGAGTGTGTGTGGAGGAGATTAAGACCCATCTGAATTCACCATTCAGTTAATACAGATGAAACCTTATCCTGTAGATTCTTCGAAAGGAGTGTTAATAGTGTGGACCCGAAATTTTATTGCATATAAAATTACAAGGTTCTTGATCAATATAGATGACATGAGGGAAGAAAACTACTATTGATTGAACACCTATTATATATGGACATTATGTGCACTCATAGCTTTATGTACATTAATTCCTTAACAACTCTATGAAAAAAATTAATATTTTCTCCAGATTACAAATAAAGAACATAAATCTTAGAGTGAGCAAGTGACTTATCCAAAGTCACAAAGCTAATGAGCATAGAGGTTGAAATTTTTTTTAAAAGGGGGCGATGATTTCTGTTCTGATAGTGCTCTTGTCTCTACAACACCTAGAACAAGAAAAGCTTCCAATTTTACTTCTCACTTTCCCGACTAATTATTGCCAATAAGAATTAAGGTCTATGGTTCACATTATTTAGGTGTTCACATTATTTATGGTCTATGGTTCACATTATTTAGGTGTTCAATCATAGGTGTTCAATCAATAGTAGTTTTCTTCCCTCGTGTCATCTATATTGATCAAGAACCTTGTAATTTTATATGCAATAAAATTTCGGGTCCACACTATTAACACTCCTTTCAAAGAATCTACAGGATAATGCTAATTAGTTGCATCTCACATACAGATCATATCTAATTCCAAATGACATAAAAAATTAGGCAGCTGATTCATTAAGATCTACTTTCTCTCTACCTTCTCAGGACAATTATTTATTCGTTTCAGCTGAGGGGAATGTTTTCACCACGTCAGCCAATCCCATCAAAAAAGCGATTATGGGTAGGAATTTTCAATAGTTTACTAAGGGTCTCTGCCACTATTTCTGTTTCCTAGAGGTACCTGCATCTCTCCACAATTATTGAAGATGGAAAATCCTGTATTCAAGGACTTAAGGAAATTCACAGGTGTTCAACTTAACTATAACGCATAAACAGGACTCCTCTTCCATGTCAGCAGCAGTTTGGTTGGCTCTGAGCACAGTCAGCACAGGATTTGAATCAGGACAGGGCAGAGCTATTTTTACCCTAGCCATGGATATGTAGAACCAAAGGCAACAAAACAACTTTAGAAACAAAAAAGTTTAGTATAGCATAGGTATGCAATTAGCGCTTATGGGAAAGGGGCAAAAAATGAAAAGATGAGAGGAGGAGAAAAGATATATAGCAGCTTCACCAGACAAACTTTTCCTTGAAAAAAAATAATTCTACTTTTACTTAAAGATGTTAGGCTGAACACACATGTTTAACCCCTGCTCTCTCCTTCCCAAAAGTCTACTTAAATACTGTCAGTCACTATAATGTTTTGTTATTGTTTGTCTGTCTGTCTGCCTATCTGTTTTAAGATATAAATACACGAGGACAAAGAAAACAGAGGAGGTAAGAGCAACAAAATTTTGGAAGGTGGAAACTAACTGGATAAGTAGTAATAGATTTAGCAGGATCCTAAACTGGAGGAAGATTTAATTTTCAAAACGATGAGAAGAAGATCCTACATGTTTGCAGAGATAAAATACAGTTTTCATATAAATCTTTAAGAATTATACTGGCTTCGTAATTCTAAACAGAAATCTTGGAACCAAAAGAAAATTGAGTAATGCCTTCAAAATTCTGAGGGAAAATTATTTCCTACACAGAAGACAATACCCAACCAAGTTATCAATTAAATGTGATGGGAATAAAGCCTTTTTCAGACACACAGGTTTTAAAAAAAAATTTATCTTCTGTACACCTTTTCTCAGGAAACTGGTAGAGGATGTGCCCCATCACAACAAGAGACTAAACCAAAGAGAAGGCATGGGATCCTGAGACCTGGGAAACAGAGAACCCAACATAACAATACGTCAAGGGAATCTCCAAGATCCCAAAGGGATGTTGACAGAAAACCCCTGTGCAGAAGCCCTAGAGAATAAATAGTTGCTGGTTAGGGTCTTCAGAAGCAGATGTAGAAGAAGAATCTGGCATGTGGGATACTAAGTAGAGATCAATACTTCTGAGGGAATAGGAAGAAGGGAGAGGAAAGAGTCAAGATTGAGCAGAAGAAGAAGTTGAATTATATGATGCAGATATAGTGATGCTTCAGCCAACCCCTCAGAGCTCTCTGTAGCATTACAGCCCATTTGAGTTGTCCCATGGTAGGCTGAAATGACTTTTATACCCTCTCTGTTATCAGTCATTGGATAAGGGCCACCCTGGGAAAGTCATGCTGTCGGGCAGGACAGATACCTTCAGCTTAGGTGAAGATGAAGAAGCTGACATATAGCTGAGGCTACCTTTTGACTCCTTCTGCAGCTGGAACAAAAGGTCCCTCCTCGAAAGGGCTTCTGGTCAACACATCTCCACGTCTACCACACTGGTCCAAATTGGAGCAGGTTAAAAGAGGCCAGAAAAAAATTTCTTCAAGGAGATAAAATTGACATAATACCTAATGTGTTTTAAATGTACACAACTGGGGGTAAGTTTGGGGATGAATTAATGATGATACATACAAACCTAAGCAAAGGATAAAAACAAGATTAAGTCCTAGGACCATAAAATGTTGTGCAAGGAAAGTAATCATACAATACCCAGCTATAAATTATCTTTATATGGCCATACAGTTACATTGGAGAATCGGGGAATTAACAACGTGTATAGGGGTAAATCCCCACCTCCCATAGTGAGAAATCAATATTAGTACTTAGTATATTATTTTATAAATCGAGAGATAGCAACATAGGCTTGATTTTAAAATATAGGAGTAAATGCTAAAATATTCTATTAGAAGTGTTTGCAAGTGGTTGCCTGTAAGAAGAGGAACATAGTAACACAAAGAAAAGTGCTACTTGTCACAGAATGATGTATGTATATAGCTTTGATAAAATGGAACCCACATTAAAAAAAAAAAAAAAAAAAGAAATCATACTCTATTGTATTCTGTACTTCCTGATGGTGAGTATTAGGGTCTGGTTCTTACTATATTTTCCATTACCTATTCCAAAAGGATAGCCAAGGTCATTCTCTTGCCTATAGCCACCTCCCTTCCTGGCTCTTGAGAGGATTTTGCTGGGGAAATTGCAGCAGTAAGTGCCCTTGTGTAGGGAGAGGGGAAAGCAAAGGGAGAGAGGAGGGGCAATCCCTAAGGCAAGAAAGGTGCTGGAGTTGGGGAGGTTCTATGAATAGTGTCCAGTCACTGGGGCGCCCAGGCTAAGCAAAACTTCTAGAGTGAGTTTGTGATGAAAGGTTCAGAGCCAACCTGAATTTAAGATATTCTGTAACCTTGGGCCACACTGGCAGTGTCCAAGAGAGCATGAACAACTAGGCTCCAACCCCAATTCCCCACATCCACTTACTATTCTGATATTTCCTTGTCTCCTTGGTAAACTACAAGTGCACTATTGACTGCAGTGCTATTATTATCATTTATTATTATTTATAATGACAAACAAGAGAGCTGGGTAGTTTTTATTTAATGACTCATAAAAACTATTTTAGTAGGAATTATGCCTGCCTATGTATAATCTTTTGGATTAGCTTATTCCAGAATGTTTTAATAAATGACTAACGAGAGTCTCAAATTATCACAAGTCTCACTTCATCAGTTCTTATTCAATAAGTATTATGATAGAAGAAAAGATTATCATAGTCTTGACAACAACCTGGATATTCATCAGATGTTCCATGTTCCTAGATTTAGGGCTTTGCACATGCTTTTCTGGCTTCCTACACCAGTCTTGTCCCTACTCTCTGCAGAAATTGCTGTTTCTCATCGAAGCTTAAATGTCAGCCCCAGCCCTAGGCCTTCCAGGAGTAGGATCACCCTATCTCAATAAGTCATCTGTTACTCTCCAGCCGCCAACACTTCAGACGAGCTGTAATTACGTATTTTATTTATTCACTTATCTGTTTTTTTCTTAACTCTCTCCCCACTCAAAAGCCATTTCTGCATAACCACAAGCCTTGCTTGTCTTTTCTACTCTCTATCCAGGTACTTGGTGGGTGCTCCATGAATAGTTATTGAACTTAAAAGCCAATGAGTTTCATGGTTAACATAATTAGGCAATCTTCTAATTTTTGGTTGCGTTTCAAAGTAGTTAAAATGTCAATTATGGCAGCTGTTTGACTTAGTCACTGCAAATGTACCATTAAGCACGCAATTGAATTTTCAAGGCTACTATACAGATAAGAGCTTCTGTGTCCCAAACCATGCCTTCCTAAATTACAAAACTCAGAGCCACAGTTGGTAATTCATCGTTCTAAGTGCCAGCCATTTTGCCAACATAGGAATTGACAGAGCAAAAAGCAGAGATAGGAGCAAACTGTTACTACTAAGTGTTGAGTATTTAATACATACAAGGTACTCGGTGTATCTGTCATCCTCATAATAATCCCAAAGGATAGTTTGGGTTTTTTTAAAAATCCCACTGTAAGATGAGAAAATAGAAACTCAGAGAAGTGAAGTAACTTGTCTAAGAACACAAAGCAAGTGAGTATCTGAGTGTTGAATGAGAACTCAGGTCTATCATTTCTAAAGCTAGTGCCCTTTCCACTATAAAATGTCACATCTAAAGTCAAAATTTGTACCTTTTCACACCCAGAAGATCAGACCACAGTAGCTAAAACCGTGCTATTATAATAACCCAGGCCTTTAATAAAGGAAAAAGCTAGGAAACCAACTTCTTTAGTTTGTTGACAAGAAGTTTAAAGGAACATTTTGTTCATGGAGCATTTACATAATGACCCTGAGAATCATGGCTCAATCACTGAAGTCTTACCATAAATCAAAAGGGAAAATGATAAATGTCTTTGAGGTAATAATGGAAAAGTACCAAAGTCTTTAAGGGGTTACAGGTTAGCAGGAAAATATATGAAATGTAAATGACACTTCATTTACTATTAGAACAAGGTACGAATGTTCAGAGTAATTTCTTTCCACACTGAATTCCTAATGAAATGCTGAGATCAATGTCAAGCAGGTTATTGAAACAGGACATGGAATAGATGTCAAAATAAGTCAAACTGAATGAAGTAAGTTAGAAAAAAACGGAGCCATATGATCCTTTGTCTTTGGTTTCAAAAACAAAGAATCACATTTTTTTCTTTTTTCAAGAGCAATAGTATTTAGAATTTATTAGTCATAATGAAAATGCCAAATTGTTAAGGTAGAGTTATAGTTTTAATAGATGTTGAACAAAAATGAAGCCAATATCCCCTTAAAACAAAACTTATACAAATAATTTTAAAAACAACCTTAATGTTTTCATATTAGTTATTTTGATATACCAAGATAATTTAAAGAAAATTTTATAGAAAAAGATCTTTATTCATCAGAATATCTCGATTTCTTATTTTCAAAAGGATTATAATCATATTTTTTCCAATTATAAAATACATGTTCATTATTTGAAACTTGAACAATGAGAAAGAAAACCCTCCCATAAGCCCAAAAACCATGATAATTTTCCTACAAGTGGAAACACGTTTATATATTACATATGTAATATATAGCTCATGCTCAATTTTATAATACTCATAATCTTTTCCCTACTCTGTGCTTTGGGGATTAGCTTTTCCTAGGATGATACTGATTTTATAAAATTATTTTTTTAATTGAGGTGGTTTTTATTAAACACATGATTATGCACAATTTGATTCAAATGTGTCTGAAAAGCTTTTCTTATAAATATATTTGGAAGTCTTGTTGGATGGTGTCTTCATACTGAATACAAAAACTACGTTACTAAAATCTCACAGCCATCTTCACTCCACCTGTGTAATCAGAGACACCCTCTTGCTGTCCTTGCCCAGAAGGACAATGGTTGAGTGTGTCAAACTGCTGTTGGAGAAGCCCTACGTTGCTGGCCCCTCTCAACACCATTTCCTTTTTGAATTGTTCAATAGCCATCTACATAAAAATCAGTTTTGGAATCTCACAGTGTAATTATCTGTGAAGAAGGAGTGTGTTTTGCCTTTGCCCATCCTTGCCCTAAGGCCAATCCTGAGGCTTCCTCTTCAGCTCTTCCATATCAACTGCTTCCAAGGATGTCAGGGGGCCTCAGCGGTTTTTTTGTTTTGTTTTGTTTTGTTTGAGGCAGATGTATAATTGTCCCAAGGTATAGAAAAGAGGGCAGAGGGTACTTCTCATAGCTCAGCAAGATCTCGGGCTGGAGAAGTTGTAGAAGGTCTCTGTGTGGTTCCCACTCTACTTCACGTGGACGCCTAGATCTGACCCTCCTGGCACACCACACAGCTCCATGGGGTCATTTTCTCCCCTCCCCGCAAGCCAGCCCCTGCCACCAATGAGATAGAGAATTCTTTCAAAATTTCTTGTTGGCATGAAGGTTATACCCTGCTTCCCTCAAGCCTGCCTTTTGGTCTCAAAAGCCTGTGTTGAAGGTTGAAAAACAAAAAGAAAAGCTTACCCGCTGTTTCTGACCCTTTTGAACCTCCCCCGCCCCGGAATCAGTGTGAAAACCACTGAGGAAAGGTCACTGTCAGGGGGTAGTGAAAAGAGAGCAGGATGTCTCATGTTCCAAAACACCATCACACTAATTGCATTACAGTCTGTTCCTCAGTGACTGTGAGCAGCTTGAGGGCAGAAGCATCCTCCGATGCCTGCGCCCCAGCGCTCAGCCACTTCTGACCCGGCTGCACAGCCTCAGGAACTGCTCACTGAATGGATACACATGTGAGCCATCATGAGGTTTATCAGATATGGAGAAATTTGGCTGCGACAAATGGTATTCTTAACAACTTCCAACAGTGCAGTTTCGATCAAGCGGAAAAATGCTTTACTTCGAATTGGAATACTGGAGGACTTAGTGTAAACTGTTGAATTAAACAGATTTATGATAGCTCTGCAAAAGTGAAAGTTTACAAGGTGTTTTAAAGAAACTGATATCACAGGCCATATAACTTCCACAAGCATTTCAATGTAAGACTGTAATTCCTCTGCATCTGAGGGTGATGTAAGTGCAGGCATAGAACACTCAGCCCTCCACCCTCAGTCGAATGGGATGACCAATGGATATAAAATTAAGGAAAAACCAGCATCAGTGTTGGAAAATAGGAAGCATGCCATACATATGCCCGACACGTTAGGGAATGTATATTTCATATAGGCTGATAGTAATTAACTAAAGGTACCGTTTAGGCTCCATTCATGATTGCCCTATGACAAAAAAGAAAGAGGAAGGAAGTAGAGGGACCCAGATAATTCCTGTAGGACCAAGTAATTTGCAGAGGGTGAGAAGAGACCTTGGGCTATGGAAACCCTACAGTCAAAATGCTAGTTCTGCTGCTAGGCTTTCTCTTAGATTGCCAGGAGCTATCTCAAGAAGAAAGTCTTGCAACAGAAGTGAGAAGACACTTCAAGAGCAGGAGGCCACCCCAAACAGGGCTATTTTGGGGGTCCTAGGTCCTTAAAAGATGTTGCAGGTCCAAATAAGAAAATTGCTTTGAAGAGATAAAATACTTCTTTTGAAATATTTACTCTAAGAAGTAAAATGCAAATACACTAATTTGTGTCTCAGAAAGTTTCCAGAAGATTTCTAAACAAGCCTCTGATAATACAGTCAGCAGTGGAATTAAAAAAACATAGTTGTTGAATGTGGCATAGATGGCTAATTGTCCACCAAAAAGTTATGGCCCCCCCCTTCCATTATTTTTGTCCTTTCACATCAGGGTACAGCCATATGAGTAGTTCCTGCCAACAGAATATGGGCAGAAGCGAAGCATCTCTCCTGGGCTAGGGTTTTTAAGAAGTGTGCCTTCTCTATTACATCGTTCTGCTTTGGCTGCCTAGAGACAGAGGACTCAGGAACCCTGAATCATCAAGTAGAGAGGTAAAAATGAACTTCTATTTGGTATGTTCATATTAGGGTTTGTTGGTGTGGTAGATTATTTAATGGCTGCAAATTCCTTCCCTCCCAGTATCCACATCCCTTTGCCGTGCCTTTGGAAAGAAATAACTCCATTTCCTCTCACACTCTCTTCACCAACTATAGGGAAACTGTTTTTTCCATACTCTACAACACTCAACATCAATACTTCGCTTCTGACACCAAATGTGTGGAGTTTTTGTTCCTATACTAAGCAATTCTCCAATTCTCTGGACAACAACCAGGGATCCTACAATTCAACTAAATTCTGTCACTATCTACCTGGAGTTATCATCAGATCCCATAAGTTAAGGGCTCCATCCCACAATTATGAGTCAAGGTTGTCATCTGTCAGTCACGAAATATTTCTGATTGATCAGCTATAAATCAGGGGGTTTTCACAACTACCTCCTTAGTTTTAGTAGTTTACTAGAATGGCTCATAAAACTCAAGAAAACACTTTACTAACTAGATAACCAGTTTATTACAAAAGGATACAACTCAGGAACAGCCAGGTGGAAGAGATGCATGAGGCACAGTATGGGGGAAGGGGCACTGAGCTTCCATGTTTTCTCTGGGCAGGCCACCCTCCCAGCATCTCCAGGTGTTCAGCCACATGGAAGTTCTCCAAACCCAGTTAGGATTTTTATGGAGGCTTCATTATGTAGGCATGACTGATTCAATTAATGGCCATTGGTGACTGAGTCAATCTCTGGACCTTCTCTTCCCTGAGGTCAAGGAATGAAACTGAAGAGCTCCAACTCTCTAACCACAGGTTGGTTCTCCTGTCTATCCAGGAGCCTCCAGCCACCAGTTATCTTATTAGCATACAAAAAGTCACTATCACTAGAAATTTCAAGGGTTTTAGGAGTTCTGTGCCAGGAACAGGGAAGAAGATCAAATACAGAGGCTTACTGACTTTCCATGGACTTATGTTCCGATAAACTCATCCTCGTTGAAAATACTGTGAGGCCAAAGATGCATTTAGTATACATAGCCTACTGAACACCATAGCTTAGTTTAGTCTACTCTGAAGTGCTCAAAACTCTATCCAAAAAACCCTGGCAACACAGTACACTGTAGAGTATCAACTGTCTACCCTTGTGAGTGGGTGCCTGACTGGGAGCTGTAGCTAGCTGCTACACAGGATCATGAAAGTATCATACCACATATCATTAGCTTGAGAAACGATCAAAGTTCAAAATTCAAAGTATGATTTCTACTGAATGCAAATTGCTTTAGCACCATTGTAATGTTGAAAAATCGTTTGTCAAACCATGGTTTAGTCAGAAAACGTCTGTATGTATTTCTTCTTATTAATCACAATATCACACCTTTTACCAGAGGTCAACAGAATCTGGCTGGTCTTGTGACCAAGACAATGTGGCAGAAGTAACATTGTATAAATTCTAGAGCCTAGGCCTTGAGATCTTGTCCTCACCTATTTTGCATAAGCATAGAGAACTGAAGATTTTTGGACTTTACAGAATGGATTTCATGGGAGCCATGACAGCCATGTCAACGGTCACACAGTGTAAACGCCCTCAGGGTATGACCAGAAAGCCTAAAACTACAGAAACATTACCTACAACTGCCTCTGATAAGCCCCAACTATGGGGGCAGATAAGCATAAGGATTTCGCCTTGTAAGGACCGCCTTGTAAGCTGAACACCTTAGAAATATGATGCTCAAGCCTGACCCGAGAGCATCATGGGCAAGTGTGCTGATTTCCAAAGACTCTGACCTTCTGCCTTTCTAGTCCTGGCTTGAAACCGATGCTCAGCTTTCCGCGCCCCAAGTCAGCAGAGCTTGTTTCGGAGACACTAAGAACTTTCATCCCCTCATTCCACTGCCTAAGACTCTGTACATCCCCTCTTGTGTGTTGTGCGTTAACCTGCATGGGTACCTGATTGGTTTATCTGAGAAGGCTCTACTCAATAAACTTGGCATTGTGGAAAAGCACAAATGCATTAAAGGGTGTTACCTCCGTAGCCGGATTGCTTGCTCACAACACCTATTTGAATACCCTGATCACCATAAGGGGGCCTGGGTCATCAGAGAGACTGGACGGAGAAAGACCCTGTAACAGAGACTGTACGTGAAGCCACCTGAGGCTACCTTGGACCCTCTAGCCCTAGGGGAGCAGGGGATGACTGTAGCCATAGGAGTGAGCCCAGGAGAAACCAGTAGAAGAACCACAGAATGGGGAAAATAACATTAAAAAATACAATAGAGATAAAACAGACATCTCTGTGTCGCAAACTTCAGGAAAACAAAAGAGTGACTTCAAGAGCATTTTGAGGGGAAAAGACTGTGACGAAAACTCTACAAGTAAACAACTGCTTTATGTACATGAGGCTGAAAATTTTATACTGAGGAATGTAATTATATCATTCATCTATGGTTCCAGAAAAGCAGATACAGATTAAAATTACTTGAATATTTAATCAAGACATAAACCAAAATTTAAAAGTTTAAGAATGTGGAAGTTGTGGTAAAAAAGCCTCAGTGATGCGAATGAAACTACAAAAAGAATAATTATAAATATGGTTTTAAAACTTAATACAGATGTTAATAATAATTCTTCAAAGAGAAGCTACATGATGAAAATAATAATTTGGGTCAAAGTTACAAATCATTACAATAAAAATTAGGACATGTGAGAAAAAATATACATAATAAGTATATTTCTTGTGCTATGGAAATAAGTATATTTTAATTCTCATGATCAGTAATTAGAAAAATAATATTCGAATATTTTTTAATTAAAGGGAAAAAATATAGGCCAAACAAAAATCTTTTAATCAGTGAGATTTTGAGCAATGTATTCCCACTCTAGTGATTTCTTAATAGTCACTTACATATAAATATATGTACTATTGTAAGCTCATGTTCATATGCATTCATAATAGAATATATGGTAATAGAGCTATCGAAAGGATGAGATAAACCTAAAATTAATACTAATTTAAAATAAATTTATTACATGTATTAACACAAACAACTAATTTCTTTTACTAAAATAATAGCATTTAGTGGCAACAGAATGATTAAATTTGCTCTCGATGGTTTTGAAAATCTTGGTTCCACAGCTTAGCAATTCCAAGGTACAATCCTGGGTCAATTGTTATGTGAAACTGGGTTTTCATGACTGTAGTATCTAAATAAGATCCTTCAGGGATAGACGAACTCAAGGCGAAGAAGTACAACATTGACTACACTTAATATCCAAAACGCTTATGTCCTGTTCCCTCCACAAATTATGGACTTGTTATTGTTAAATTTGGTAGTAAATTTCCACTTTCCATGATATCCCCCAAATGTTTTTAAAAAGGAATCAGTGCATGTTACATTGTTACGCTTCAACAAATGGGTTTAAAAATCTCTAAAACTTTTAAACAGGATAAATATTCAAGTTTTTTTAACTGTGTTGATATGAGAGATTATTTTTTATAGGTGTAACATTTATATCATTTTCAGCAATGTATCAGATAGCAATGGAAATACTGGGAAACATTTCCAAACATCCGTTTTGAAAACACTCTCTATTACCTCATAATGTGGCTGATGGAGAATTCTTGCCAAAAAGAAAAAAAGGAAAGTATTAGCTAAGCCATTGGGTGCGGGGAGGGGGCGGCAGAGGGAATGGGAAGGGGGAAGAGAGGGTGGTTATCATTGTCCTGTTGTATTTGTATCAGGGATAGTATTTAAACCTGTTTTTCTTTTTCTTTCAGGAATCATCTTAAGGTCCTTGTCAATTTTGTGAATTAACTTAGATAAAAGTAAATGAAGTAACCCTAAAATGACTTAACTGAGCACACATAAACTCCAGTGAGTCAAGGAAAGTGAGCAAAATGTCAAAGTATCATCTACAGCGACATCTGCATTTCACTCTCTTCTACCTTACTTACTATAAATGAACTGAGCAGGTCTGCCTTACATGTGGACCTCAGCAACATACCAGCATCAATTTATATTACATATTAGTAAAGCTTAACATTTTTCTTAATTTTTAAATAAAAAAATATATTTTCTTCTGAGTCTCCAATGAATGATCTTGTACACCAAGTGGAGAACACACATCCCACTTTGAAGAATGAAGCTCTATTGCAATAAATCAGTATGGGAGCATAATAGAAAGAATATCATAGAAATGAGACCAAACATATCAATTGCAACAATAAATACAAATAGTCAGAAATTAAAACCAAACTCTAAGAGACACTTCTGAAATCAAAGTACTAAATTATCTTAAAAGAGTAAAAAAACACAGACAGGGAAAAGCACACTTTTGTTTTAACAAGCTCAAATAATAAGGAAATAGGTGTCATAATATTATTTTCAAGCAAAAAGAATATGTAGCAAGTAACACTAAACAGGACAGGGAATGTCCTTGCATATCAACAAAAAACACAGTCCACAGAGATTTCAAGACTAAAAATGCACATATTTTAGAAATACTATGCAAGATGTACAGAAACATAACTATTAGAGACTTTAAAAAACCACTCCACCTTTGGTCATTCAAGTAGATAAAAAACAACCAAGGATATAGAAGAAATGAATAATAAAGTTACATTAACTTAATATGCACATAGTGATTTCAGGCGAAAAACAGATAATATACTTCTTTCCAAGATCTTATGGAACACTTACAAATATAGATCATATGTTTGACTGTAAAAATAAAGAAAAATAAATTCCTCAAAGTAAGAATTGTATAGGTCACTGTTCTCAGAACATAATCCAATTTAAATGTAGAAATTAATAATTTAAACGGTCTCACTGGCATTTTACTGTAAACATCCTCCCCAAACCACAAGCTTTCCACCGAAACATCATAGAAAATATTGTGATCTAGGAATATATAAATTTATTATGCTCTTGAAATATTCCTCTTTTACTAATTTTATGGAAAAAGATAATTAAAGGCTTGGACCACTTCATAATTGAAGAAAGACATGCATATTTTAAAGAATTCTACTAATCAGTACAGAAAAAAGGTAAAACTCATCAATAACCACACTACCTGGAGGTATTTTTGATTTTACCTTTCCAGGCTTTCTCCTATATATACACACATTAACAAACAGAAAAACACACAACACCCTCATACTTTTTTTCCCCACAAAGCAGGGTCATAGTGTAAGTTTATAATTTTCTATTCATTAACTAACATGTCACAGGCATATTTCTATGACAATAAAAAACAGCCAATGCTGTCATTCTTACAAATGGTAGACTTCTACAGTGCAGTGGATGTACCAGGTTTAGCTCACTACTGAACTCTTTCTTTATTCACTGATCTATTAATACTTGACCATAAACATTACTTGTATGTATTCCAATTTGTCATTTAATGGTGTTAATTTACTGTGCTTTATGTTGCTGTTTGGTTGGTTTGGGTAAATTTCAATATTTATATTTTTGTTGGTTTGGTTTAGTTTTGTTAAGATACTTTTAATTTTTATGTAGTCAAATCTATCCTTTTTTCCTAGAAAGATTTACTTATATGTTCTTCTAGTTTTAAATTTACTTTTTAAACTTCGATCCATTTGAAATGTATTTTGGTGCCAGGCATGAGGCTGGGAGACAGTATTGCATAGTGGTTAACAGCATGAACCCAGACTCTAGACTGCATAGGTTCAAATACAGCTCAATTTCTGACTAATTGTATGATTTTGAACAAATTTCTTAGCCTGTCTATGGCTCAATTTCCTCATCTATAAAATGGTGATGATAATAGTATCTACTTATGAAATTCCTGTGAAAATTAAAAATATTAATTGGTATAAAGTATGTAGAGTCATGCTTGACACATAGCACTAGGTATCATTTTCCAAATGACTAGCCAAGTGTGCCAACTCGTTCACTGAATATCCTCTGCTCTCATTCAAAATCTGGAATCCTATTTTTATCATTTACTAAAATTTAGTGTATTATCTGTTTGCTAGGCCCTATCCCTGTACTAAAACTTTTAAATTAGCTTTGCAATGTGGTCTCCTATATTATGGTGATGGTACACCCTAATTATTCCTCTTTTCCAAAGTGTTGCTTTTTGTTCTTTTTTTTTTTTTTTTTTTTTTTTT
>NW_011888884.1:2326168-2373526 GCF_000151845.1 Pteropus vampyrus | reverse complement strand
GAGGAAAAGTTGTGGTCAGAAAAGCTGGTCATATTTGAGAAACTGCACATGACTTCATATGTTAATGTCTCAGAACTTTGGTATGTGAAGACTTAATCAGATCCCTGTCACCTCATCAGCTATTCCTTTTCTCAAAGTCACTTTCTTTTCATATCATCAATTACTTCAAGTCTTACTTCTCTTCTGACTTGATTCCTTCCTAATTTTCTTCTTTTGTGAAAAGTGTGGGAATATCCTGAGCTGTAAAATTCATAAACACCTTCAGCTTCTCTTTTGCTGAGGTAAAAATCTAACTAAGCCTGACCCATTTATACTAATCGATAAATATAGTTTGTGTGTGTAGCATGAACACATCCTTCATTAGGATAACAATCCCCTATATTTTGTTTGGGAGCCTAGCCAATCCCCAGCTTCCAGCGTTCCATCATATTGGGTTCAGGGCCTAGGTCTTTGCATCATCTCTGTGAGGAGGCAGGAGGTTGAGGAAAGAATCTATGCTTTCGAGGGTGACTTTAGGTTCCAATTCCAGCTCTGCCATTTGTTCTCTATGTGATCTTGGGCAAATCATCCAACTTTCTTAGCCTCATTTCCTTCAACTAGAAAAATGGATGCTCTTGGATTCCCTTACTTGGGTCTCTGTGAAGAACAAGAATAAAAATGTACATGAAAAGCCTAGTAAACTCAACTTTTTGAGGATGTCTTAAGGTCTAAGAAAAATCAAGTCCTAAGAGTGAAAAAAATTAAATTATCTCCAGCTCACTAAAAATTCCCAGTCTTTGAGTGGATTTGATTCTACTACATTGATGTCAGTTTATAAAACTCAACTGCAGCACATATCACATGGTAGAAATAAAAATTCCTGGGCAGCAAATGTTCCTAAATTGTGTCCATGAATTTTATAATTTGAAACAACCTGTTTAGGAAGCAAAGACTAAGTACCTAACAATTGCTCAGAAAAACTTGTAGGAATCCATCACTCTAGGCCATGTTATGGTCTGGGCTGGACCCAAAAAGACAAGAGTAGGGGCTTGCAGATATTTCCCTGCAAGGGCGTGTCTTCTCTCTATGCTGATGATCGTCATCGTGGTGCATTTCTGATTTGGTAGCCCCTCCATCTCTGTCTCCTTCTCTGCTTCTTTCTGCCTCTCTTATCCCATTAAGGTGGCTGTCATCTAGGGCTTCATTCCCAGATTCACTTGGGTAGGATGTCTACTCTCATGCTTCTAGTCTCATGCGCTAAAGGTCCTAGCCAGAAAGATAAGGTAAGAAAAAGAAGTAAAAGTCCTGCAGATTGGGAAAAAGAAGTCAAATTGTTTTTTTATTCACAGATGGCATGATTGTTTATGTAGGAAAAAAATTTAAATCTACCAAAAAAAAATTTAAATCTACCCAAAAAAACCCCCCCAAAAGCCCTGTTTCGAATAAAGTGAATTTATTGAGGTCACAGGACATATGGTTGATATATAAAAATCAATTACAGTTCTATATACCAATGACAAGTAATTAGAAAAATTTTATAGAAAAGTTTTATAGAAAGAATACCATTTATAATAACATCAAAAATATAAACTACTTAGAATTAAATTCATTTTAAAAAGAGAACTTTCTGGGGTAGGTGGAAATATTCTCTATTTCATTTGAGTGGTGATTCCACAATTCGTTACATTTGCGAAAACTCTTTAAGCTCTATACTTAAAGTTGTGCATTTTATTGTATGCAAATTTTACCTTAAAAAGTAAAAAAAAAAGAAAAAAAAAAGATTTCCAGATTTTTAATAAAGATATCTCCAAAATATTATGGTAAGTAAAAGAAGCCAGACACAAAAGCTCACCTAACATATGACTCCATGTACATGTAATTCCCAGAATAGATAATTCCATAGAGACAAAACGGATTGACTGTTGCCAGGGGCTGAGGAAAGAAGGGAATGGGGAGGGATTGACTCTGGAGCAATGGAAATATTTTGAAACTAGATAGAGGTAGTGGTTGCACAATACCGTGAATGTACTAAATGCCACCAAATTGTTCGATTTAAAATGGTTAATTCTCTGTTATGTGAACTTCACCTCAATAAATTATTTAAAAAAGAAAGAAACATAAAAAAAGATGTTGGATGGAAAAATAGCCACAAGTGTGCTTGAGATCTGGAGTTACTTCCCACTTCAGATCCTCAGTTTTAACTACAGCATTGGGGCACTGGCTGTGTGCTTGGTAGAGTGCTGGATGTTTTACGAGCTTTTCCTCATTCAATCGCCATTTTACAGATGAGGAAACTGAGAGGTTGAGTAACTCATCCAAATTCATACAACATTCCACCTGTATGACAAAAAGCTGGATTCTGTATCTCCCATCTCTTGAAGCACTAGCTTTTCCAGGGGTCAGATCGACAGAAGTGGCTGTCTGAGAGCTACCAAAGATGGGAGTTCTGAGGGGGCCTTGTAATAATAAACTATGACTGGTCAGACCCTTAAAATCCTAGTGTAATTTCAAGCATTTTCAACCGTCCTTGACTACAGACTCTGTAGTTATGAAATTTCAAATACCTATTCTTTCTGAAAATGAGAGCAAAGAGGGAATTCCTCGAGTGTTTTTCCTGTAATGATATGCAGAAATGAGAACTCTGCAGGTACTATCCAACTAACTAACAAACGGACTTCACTCCTTTGAGTGCCCTTTTATTTTATGGTGAGTGGCTTGTATACAAGCTGCAATTTAAGTTCCTTCTTCCCAAGCCTGTTCAGTTTTCCAGTCTGCAGTCTATTTATTATTTCTCGCAATGTCATAATAACAGGTTAAACCCAAGCTCTTGCAGGGTTTGTGCCAAGATGAGATTTTTGTAAAAATCATATCTAAATTACTTCATGAAATAATGTTCCTATCTGTCTCCAAGCTGCTGTCAAGGCTGGGGCCAAAAGTTGTGCTAAGAAGAACAGAATAAACTGAGCCAGGGGTCTCTAGGGGAATAGTAGAGTAGAAACCAACTTTGGGGAGAGCCCTCGGTAGAAATCGTCTTATTTCATATTTTCCTCTAAATGGTGTAGGTGTTACCCTTACAAAGTATATTTCCTAATCAGACTCTGATTCTATAGGGTTAGAAGGCCCAAAACCACATACCCCTGGCTCATCGGAACTTCTATTGTGATGAAAATGAAATATGAGGGAAACATCTCAGCTTTCTTAGACCACGTAACCTGACCCTTAATATAAAATTTGGTCATTCATTTACTTAGCAAACATTCTCTGAATGCTTGCTAAGTTACAGGCGCTGAATATAAACATATGCATGGAAAAAAAAAAAAAATGGTCCCTGCAGCTT
Organism: Pteropus vampyrus; assembly: GCF_000151845.1. Lineage (NCBI taxonomy): Eukaryota > Metazoa > Chordata > Mammalia > Chiroptera > Pteropodidae > Pteropus > Pteropus vampyrus. Next base: position 2,370,210 of record NW_011888884.1, on the reverse strand, counting down.
CAGAAAATCACCCTCTGATGGAAGTGGTGACCATAAAAACAGATTACAGTACAAAGTGATAGGAGCTATTATCGTCCAACGTGGATTAGTAATGCTTTGAGGATCAGTGGTATATTATTCTTTTTATTTTCATTTGTTTATTCATTCTTCATTCACTTAGCAAACCTTTACCAAGTAACCACAGTATGCAATGTGCTATTCATTGCTCTGGGGTTGACAAAAATAAATTGGATAAAATTATGTGCACAAAGACCTTTTATTGACTTATTAAAGAGACATTGCATGGGCTAGATATTTTCTGTTGTTCCTCCAGACTCTTTATCCGCCTTTTACACTCTGCTCTGTGACCCACAAAGTTCACCGTTAATGAACTCTGATACTGATGAATTTTCCTCCAAAATTTGTTTTCTATAGGCAGACCACTATACCATTTGAATTCTTTGATCAATATTCTTTCTAGAAGTAGTGAAACTACATGCATTTTTCTATTTTAATATTTAAATTATGTTCACAGGATCTTTTCCATATGCATTACGATGAAGACATATTTTATTGGTTTTCTTCTCCCGTATTAAATTTTACAATTTATATCTTCTGCCATTCTGATTTGTTGTTGTTGAGGTTATTTTACAAAGTCCTTTTTTAAAAAACTCTGGATAAATCCTGCAGATAAAAACCTAATTAAGGTACTTTAATATTTTGTCAAGTTTTAATCAGTAAGTTTAAATATATATATTTATTGATATCAATAGGTTGAGTATCTCTACCTACAATATATAGCTCTGATTTCACTACCTAAAAAAAAATACTTTTATTGCTTTCTGTTTTATATCCCACATATGAGTGAAGTCATATGGTTCTCAACTTTTTCTGTCTATCTTATTTTGCTTAGGGCGACAAACGAGCAAAAACTAATTGACACAGACAACAGTTTAGTGGTTACTAGAGGGAAAGGGGGCAGGAGGTAAATAAGGGTAAAGAGGGTCAAATACAGGGTGATGGAAGATTTGACTTTGGGTAGTGAACGCATAATATATATATGAAGTATTATTGAATTAAACACTTGAAACCAATATAATTTTATTAACCATTGTCACCCCAATATATTTAATAAAAATAAATACTTTCAGAGTTGTTGAATTTCATTTTACCTCAGCAGGATTAAAATGGCAGTGTCGAAATGATGAGGTCAAAAAATTTTGCCTTACATTGTGCAGCTTCTTAGATTTATATATATATATATATATATAAGCGCTTAGCACAGTATATTGAAGGTCATACCTGCATCTTTCAGGAAAATGTGAAGTCCTTGAGGGCAGAAATTAAATATTATTCACCTCTGGGAGGTGAATAGCCTTGCCCAGCCTGCCCAGATGATGTTGAGTAAATGTAGGTTGATGTAGTCAAAATTTTTTTGATTTGTTTCATACACTCTTTCATGTGCAATGCTTTCCAGGTGTTTCATCTAAGAAGTAACTAGTATACTGTTATCAACATTCTTAGATACAGAGAATGCTGAGGTACATCCTGGCACCCACCTACTCTGGTTAATTGCGTTCCTACTCTATTCACAATTCATGCTCATTTATCCACATCTTTTCCCAAACCCTGGCCATTGAGTGAAAATATTCAGGCTCACACACTCACACACAGTACTTCTGGCCTTTGATCTATATCACTTAGGGTTAGATGCCAGCCAACCAGGATCTGCAACAGGAGCTGAGAGCAAATGGGTTAGAGGAGGGAGGAAGGAGCCAGAGAGGAAGAAGGGCAAGAAATGCTGTGCTAGTGTGTGTTCATTAGTCTCTTTATTGAAAGCTCCAGGGAAGCAGAAAATTCATCTATTTTTATGCACAACTATGGACCCAAACCACAGAACACTTCCTGGCACATAGTAAGTACTCAGTAAACACTTTTAATAAATGAGAGATCTGATAAAGGACACTTGGATTTGCTGAGAACCTCCTATTTGACATGCTCTGTGGTAATGACTTTCACTCATAATCTCATTTTAAATGTAATCCTTAAGCCATTTTTGTGAGGTCGGTCAAATTACCCCTTTTTAAATATAGGACACAATTCCTCACTACTATACACACAGGCTGCTGGTAACTCTTCACTGATTAGGCATCATGGAGTGAAAGATTTGTGAGAGTAAAAGGGAACTTAGAGATGATCTAACCCAACCCTTTCATTTCAGTGATGGAGAAAACAGCCCCTGGATAGCTGGGGTGACTGGACCAAGGTCTCACAGGAATTAGATCTCCCTCTGTAGCTGGGGATCTCCGCTCTGCTTTGGCGCCTCTTGTTGTTCCTATCACTGCTACACGTAGAGAGAACTGGAAACAACCAAACATATAGTTGTTTAACTCCAAAGAGAGCTAATTCTAAGTGTTCTTGAAATCACATTCCACAATCGCCCACCACACCAGCTTCTGACCCCCATCGGTTTGTTTTGTCTACCCAGGGTGGCCTTGCACGCAGCGCTTGGCCCTTTAAGCTCCTTCCTAGCCTTGTATATGGCCGTGAAAACTGCAGAACTTCTGTACTTGGCAGAGGAACATTTATCAAAGAACAGAACATGCTCTTATTCTTGTTTTAACTTGACTCCATTGTTCACCAAATATATTTTTCCTTCTACAAAATATAACAGCAGTTTATGACAGGATTTAACATTTAAACCTATAATATAAAGATTTCTCTTTGTCCCTGTATTCTGACGGTTTGTCAAATAAGGTTAATGTCGATTGCTAAAAGCATGACTACATTATAATTCCTCGGGTGAGCTCTTTGCATCCATGCATATTGCAGATGGCAGAATCAACAAGAGGAATGGGGATCAGGAAGTAAAGGAAGGGGAAATGCAAATATGAACTTGTGCTTCTGACAGGCGCCAGTCTTTGCTGCTCTGGAGGGCTGCAGTCTGGATTCCTGAGGCTGGCATCACACACTATCTACCTCATTTCCTTGGCACTCCTCTTTTTGCATCTCAAGTAAACACTTCTCTATTGCCTTCACTCATCTGTTTCTGTATTGGTCTAATAGAGTGAGATTATTGGTCATTCAGAACGGTATAATTTGATTGTATATATGATGCACAACATGAGGTAGGTGTTTTACCAAGCAGTAAGTAGATGCAAGAGACATTGGTTAATGGTGAATTTACACTCACATCATCTCCTGGGTGGACTGCTGCAACAGTCTCCTGACTGGTGTCCCTGCTTCCCTCCAAAAGCACCATCTTAGAGTGATCGTTCTAAAATATAAATCTCATCAAGTCGCTCCCCTGCTTAAAACCCTTGAATATTACCTACAGAATAAAGTATCAATTCATCAACAAGGTAGAATAACCCTTGAATATTACCTACAGAATAAAGTATCAATTCATCAACAGGTGCTTGAAAATCTAGCCCCAACCAACCAGACTGATATTTTCCACTTCATACCACACTGTCTCTCCTCCAACATTTGCTGACTTATTTCTCAACAAGATAGGCTGTTACTTTGTAAGGACTACTGTTGTGCCTTTTCTCTCCCTCATGATCTTAAGTAGTTAAATAGCATGTTAGGGAATCTTTTGAGCAGCCCAGGCCAAGTTTTACCTTGGAATGGAGTTCTGTGCTTGGTAAGATAAAAATCACAAGACTAGTCCCAGTTGAGGGTGATAGAGATGAATATTTCCTCTCAAAAATCCATTACTCCAGTCTAACCATGGGAAAAACATCACACAAAGCCAAATGAGATACTCCTCAAAACTGTCAAGGTCATCAAAACAAGGAAACCTGAGAACCTGTCACAAACCAGAGGAGGTTAAAGACACATGACAATGAAACGTAATGTCCTGGGGAAAAAAAAAAAACAAAAACAAAAACAAGCATATTAGGGAAAGCTATTGATATCCAAACAAAGTGTAGAGTTCTGTTAATAGAGATATAGTAATTAATGGTTAACAGGTGATATGTCATTGTTGGTTTCTTAGTTATGACAAGTGGACCACAGTGATGTAAGATATTAACAAGAGGGGAAACTAGATGAGAAATATATATGAACTCTGTACCATATTTGAGACTTTTCTGTAAATCTAAAACTATCGCAAAATTTAAAAAATAAGTTAATTAAAAAATGAATTCCCACAAGCCTTGCAAAATTGTCTTAGTGATATAATCAACTGAGGTTTGTAAACATCAATGGGCTAGAGAAACATCGCAAGCTCAAATCCATCCTGGGATCTCACCAGTTGAGTGACCTTAACAGTCTATGAGCCTCCAGGACAACACTACCTACCTACCTACTTCAAAAGAAAGGGAAAAAAGAATTATATGCTGAGTGCCAATTCTCTGCCAGGAAGGCAGCTTACATATCTGTATCTTCTTTAATCCTCATAATAACAGAAGACTATAAAGCCCATTTTGCAGACTAAGGAGACTCAAAGAGGCTACGTAACTTCTTTAAGGTCATATTATTAGGATGTGTTAAAGTCAGATTTTGAGCACACGTTCTCTACCTCCTAAATTGTTCCCTGCTGCCTTCCTTCCTCTCGGCTGCTCCCCATAGGATATAAACACAAATGTTTCGTAAATTGCCACACACTTCTACACTCCCACATGAACACTGCTTCCAGTACAAATACCTGAGAGCTCAACTGAGTGCCCACACACACACACACACCAGAAGGGATCTCTCACTTTGCTCGCATCAAATAAAGAGCTCCCCAATGGGGAAAGGGGATCTGGATCAGGCTACCATGGCACCATGAGCCTGTGCCTCCTGTGAGCTCTCATGTTCCTCTTTTTAGGTTTTTAGGGGCTGCCCTGGGGAATTCTCAGCTCACCCTTGGCAGCTTCATAGACTCCTTCTTTCTGCTGCAGAGTGCTTTATCTCAGGGGTATCCAGGACAGGAGCCTGAAAGGCATATTGGTCATGCAATGTGATAATAGTATATTGAATTCAAATCGCCACTTCTGCCAAATGGAATTCAATTAAGCACAAAAGTGGATTCCTACAATGAAAAGCACATATGTTCTTTAACGTCGTGTGTGCCTTTGGGTATATGGAAAATACCCTAAATGCATGTTATTACAAGAATCCTGTTATCAGCCAGAAAGAAGGTTTTAGATCCCAGGTATATGTTTTGAAATATGCAAGCATCTTGGAATCTTGGTGTTAATGTGTCAGTTTATCTGCCTGAGATAAACTGCATTTTGTGCCCAGGCCAAGACATAATCTACTCTCTCACTAATCAAGATACAATGGACCTTTCTAGTTTAAAATTTCAGCTTTGCTTGCAAATCCAGACCAAGCTCTCCAAGGATCCAGGCAACTAAGAGTTGCTATTATTATTTTCACTTTTAGTAAGAGCATTAAGTGCCTTTCAACACAACCATGTATTATCATAGATTCATAAAAAATCATGTGTCTAATTGACAGGGCTATTAAAAGTCATCTAACTCAATCCCTTCCTTTTATAAATGAAAAAACAAAGGCCCAAATGGCTAACTAGCCCAGAATAGCACAGTGAGTTAATAATAGGACTAAGCCTATAACTCGCACTCCAGGCTCATGGCACACATCTCACAAAGATACAACATGTGGGACTAGGTGACCCATTATTAGATTACTATATATGTGACCGAATCTCTTTTAACAGTCATGCATCCTGTAAAGAATGAATAACATGAATCTAACGAGGGGTAGAGTGGAACATCAGATGTACCGTAAATGATGAACATTTTCATTGAAAAGGGAGGAAAATTGTATTTTCCAAAAATAGCAGTGTCATAAAAGACAAAAAAAAAGCCTGAAGAACTGTTTCTGATAAAAGGAGACTAAAGAGATACAACAATTAAATGTGTGAGTAGATGGGACTATACTAGAGGAGAAAATGGTATAAAGACATTATTGGGTTAATTGATCGTTGAAATATAGACTATAAACTGGATAAAACTGTTTCACTGTTTAACTCATTTTGGTTGATAACTATACTGTGCTGTGCTCATAGAAGAGAATATCCTTATTCTTGGGAAATGGACAGTGAAGTATTTAAGGATAAATGAACATGTCATATAACTTATATTCTTAATTTGGTCAGAAAAAAATTTATATAGACAGATAGATTTAAAAAAAAAAAAGGTAAATTGTTAGCAGTAGATGGACCTGAATATAGGCTCTAAGTGTTCTTTGTTTTCTTTTTGTAAGTTTAAAATTATTCCAAATAAAAAGTTAAAAAAAAAAAGCCATGCAAATGATTGCATGAACACCACAAAATTATAACCATTCTTCATTCAAAAGCAAAGGAAGGCATTTTAAGAACAGCTCCAAAAATATAGAGTCATAACATCCCTCATGCATATTTACGACAAAACCAAAATCTCAGTAAATAAAAGCAATGAGCAGGGTCACCTCAGAAGGCCTCTCAGCTTGGTGCTTATGCCTTGATTTGGGGCTGGCACTACCCCTTCTGGGACTGCTGCCATTTACCCATTTTGTTATAATCTTTCATAGTGGAAAAAAAAAAAAACAACTTTCTATTATTCTAAAAATTTCAATGAGAAAACTGATACCTACTGAATGCAGCAAAATCATTAGCCCATATGTTTTTTTCTCTTTTAAAAACAAAAAGCTAAAGGTTACATTTCTGGACATGAACAGGAAATTATGACATCAGGCCGCGCTTGGGGTCCTGGTTCTAATGAGGAAAGACAATAACCATTTCCCCAGTGGTTTAACAATCAGCTTCATGACAGAGCTTTATTTACACAATCATTATTTACACTGGCCCAGAAGAGCAACACCCGCCCATCCCAATGGAGAGCAAGGGCTCTTCTCCGAATGCGCCATCTGATTCTGGGCAGATGTCTGCTCCATGAGTCCATGCCAGTACTGACCATCCACACAAACCGTGTGGCATGGATGTTCCCCAAGGATAAAAACAAATCCTGAAGAGCACTCCACATCCTTAGGTACTAGCAGAAGGTTTTCTGATATTTTCTGTTAATAACAGGGTAGCTTTACTAAGCCATTCACAGATAAATTTATGCTAGCAGGTCTTGCCCAGTATGTTTGGAGATATGGGCACGTGCTCTGTTCTGGAGAAAGAACTAAGCCCAAAGGCTGGGTCCTGCCCTCGGGAAGCTTGTAATGCACTGGAATCGCAAAGAGCACGCAAGGCAACCACAGGCAGCCACACAGGCCATGCTCCACAGAGCCCAGGATGCTCTATACACAAACTAAGAGTTGGTCAATCCAATAACTCTGGCACAGAAGGCGCTTGCATAGCAATGTTTCTATCACACTGCTTAGCTGCCTATGATTAGCAGCCCAACGTGCCATGCTCTCTGTTGCCTTCTAGCCTTTGTACATTCTTTTTCTTCTGCCCAGAACATTCTCTCCCATTGTACACTCACCACCCTATATCACATCTTCCCACTACCAATCTACTTCCCGTTCTTTGGTTAACTCCCGCAGCTTCTAGCTTGGATGTTATCATGCCTGAGAAGCTTCCCCTGACCCCTTCCTTCTTGTCCTGGGCCAGAGGTCCTTCCTGTGTTCTTGGCTATGCATTGGCCCATTTTGGCTCTTATCACACTGCACAGCGAGGTAGTTTCAAGGGGGCCTCCAGAGTCAGACTGCTTGGGTTCAAATCTTGGGTTTGCCACTTACTGGCTTTGAGGCCTAAGTGAAGTTAACCAAGTGCATAACTTCTCTGTATCAACTATGGTTTATTATCTCATTTAAGCTCAAGCCAGTGCTCCATGAGGGGTGTCGCCCTCACTTCACAGCTAAGGAAACTGAGTCTCAGAAAAGTTACACCAAACATAACATGCCTGGGGAGCAAAGATTCAAAGCCAAGTCTGAAGGATATTAAAGATGTCAGTTTTAAGCACCATCCCAAACTTTCTCAATAGGGTGATATTAAAAGTTCTGCTACTGTCAGGGAGGAGTCCGGGCAGAAGGAGTTGGCATCTGCCTTTTTGGAGGAGGTAAAGCAGAAATGCCAGGAGTTGTGAACTGTGACACCGCCTACCCCAGAACTTTCTCCCAGGGAGGGAACCTCCAGGTGACAATGCTGAGGAGCTCTTTGAGAGCCATTAGTTTAGTTTTAATACCACATTTAGTGAAAGTTTCCATGTTTTTCATTTCTATTTTCATTTTTATTAGGAGTAAGAGAGAGAAAAATGAATTATGCTGACAGTGGGCCCTGATCACTCCTTCCCACAAGAGCTTGGAATATGTTCCCAATTCCCTAGGGCACAGAGATGAGAATTACACAGGGAAGGTTCTTTAGACTTGAAAACAGAGGCGATAAGGCAGAGCTTAAAATCATAGCTTTGGAGTCAGAGCTGACACAGCCACTCATAGCTGTGTGACTTTGGAAAAGAAAACTTAAGAATTCAAATTTTCTCTAACCGGAGTGAAGCTAAGAGTTACAAGTCAAATGAGTGTGTCAGGAAGATCATCAAAGATGGGAAAAGAAAGAAGTACAAGAATGAGGAGGTGGTAAGTATAAAGACAGTCTGTCCTGTCCATCTGGTAACACCTCTCAATGGAGCTGGAAAAACTCCACTCCCATTTATCATGATGTGTCCACTTCTTCACAGTTGATCCAAAAGGCTTCACTGGTAAATATGCTGCTATAATTTCATCTCAGCTGTTTGTTTAGAGGTTTCAAGTGCTAAATTTTGATTTCGAGGTCAAATTATCCTTTAAAAATAGTTTCAAGATGCCTTAACTTCTCCAGCAACTAAAAGGAAATAGCCAATTTAGTGTTGTGAGCTTCTCTAGCTACACACTAGGGTCTTCTTTTAAAAGACTTCCTTCCATCAGTAATATAACTCCAGGGATCTATATTTTAATCACATTTGTTCTCTATATTTTTAGAATCACTGTTACTCACTGCTGAGAGAAAAGGGACTGCAAATGCCTTTGTCGGTTTGACATCATACAGTCTCTTTTTCTGAAAGTTGGTTCATGAAAGAGGTTGCATGAAGGTGAGGCTTCCGGGAATGGAGTCACATGGTGGACTTGGACCAAAAGGAGATCATTACTGGGCAAAAAGTTATCGAGATATATCGGAAAAGCCCCTGGCAAGCAGAATTCAGGCTTTGAATTTTTGCTTGATTGCAATGCATTGGCCAGGCTCCTGGATGTGATGGGAGCCTCTGGGGAGCGGGCATAGTCCACTGAACCTGTGTTAGTGTCTTTAATAAAAATGTCATTTAATATTCCTGGGCAGGTGGGTGGTACAGGGCAGTCTGAGAAGTTCTGAGTTCATCCACCTTCTAACATCAACTGAGTAAATGAAAGAAACTACATGAGTAACAAATATTTTATTTCATTGTAATTGTCCCTGTTTTGGCACCAATAAGGTTACAGGATGTACAATGATAATAAACATGGAAAACTGTTTTATTATTATTTTAAATTGTGATATGGAAACATTTTTTGATATGTAAGATATTCCTAATTATTTGGTAACTGGCCAGCATCCCAGGTGTTGCTGGTATAACTCTTTTTCTATCATTAAATACATAAGTCCTTGCTCAAATTTGGATGAGTTTTTTACACAGAGTTACCCTGCAAGAAGTCCTATCATAATCTGCCTGTAAAATGACCACTGACCTGGGCTCAGAATTGAAATTATCTGTCTTCTCTGTCCACAGCTCAGTGAGTCTGGACTACAACTGACTGGTACTATAAACTGCCACACGAGGAGGACCTTTCCAAGACATGGCCATGAAGGCCACTTGGCCTAGATTTTGAGTCAGATCTTCCCAGAGGTAGTTTTCAATTTGACAATAATTTATTTAGTCATTTCGCAGGACACGTTTAGAAGAGGGAGAAGCCCCCAAGTTAATTTTATTCGTACAGATATTATTAGGTTAATAACGTTTGTTTATAGCTTTTGTCCTCCCCTTTATGAAATGTCAGGACACAGCAATTGTACTGATACAGCAAACTTGGATTCTTGAGACTATTTACATTTTCACTGTAAAAGCAATAACAATGTTAAAGGAAATTTTAAAGAAGAGAACTCATCTCTAATCTCAACACTCCGTCAAAAAAACTATTTTTACTGTATCCCCATTCCCATCTTTAGTTTACATAATTGCAATCATTGAACACATAAATTTTTATAATCTGCTATTTCACTTCACTTTCAATTGCAAATATTTTCCATGTTGATACATATATTTTTTCTTTTTTTTTCTTTTTTTTTTTTTTGTAGAAAAATCTGCACATTTTCTGGCTGCATCGTTCATCCAATACTATAACTTACTTAGTCAATACTCTAGTAATCTGGACACTTGATTTGTTCCCAGTTCCACATTATTTCGAAAAAAGCTATACTAAGTAACATGTAAGTACAGTTTTTCCTTAAAATAAATGCCTTTCCTTAAAATAAATGAGATCTGTTAGATAAAGGTAAAAACATTTTTTGGCTTTTAACCCAAACCATTTATTAGCAGCTCAGGATGAGCCTTGGTGAAAAGCTTTGCCAGTTCTCCTCTCCTCAGCGTGGGACATGACTTCTCTGAGCCCAAAGTCCTCTTGGCCCTTCCACTTCCCCTCCACTCCCAGATTCAGCCCAGGCAAATGAAGGATAGGACCAGCATTTGAAGATTTAGCTAAGCAAATCCCAGTCAACTTCACACTTCATTACTTTATCTCTGCCCTCCCTTCTTTCTAAAGAAATGCCATTTCTTATAATGAATGGGGTGTGAATGAACCTCAATTGTTTGGGTGCGCTTTTAAAAATTCACAGCTTTGGCAACCTAGCAAGTTATCTGAACTATGGATGTGACTGACACACCCATGGCGCTAAGGCTACTTCGCACATATTGAATAGGGTTTGGTGAGGAGCAAAGAAATTAATATAAAGTAAAGTGTTTCCTAGATAGAAAAGAAATATGCAGAAACCATAATTACTATGAATTCTCATTCTGAAATTTACCTTTACATGCATAGTGTAATGGGAAATAACATATACTTGGTCTTTGTCCCTATTTCCTGGCACACAGCTTCTAAAATACTAGGAATTTCCTGAGTGATGAGAGTCTCTTATGTTATTCATAGCAAGCCCCTTTAAACCATACCTGAGTTTATGCTAATGAGATGACACTCTGGAGACCCCTAGATATCTTCAGAATGGAGGATGGTCACTGGAAAGACCAAGCCATGGTTAGAGGGTTGAAACTTGCAGCCCCTACTCCCACCTCTCAGAAGGGAAAAGGGGACTGGAGAGTGAGTTCAATCACCAATGGCCAATGATTTAATCAGTGATGCCCACAATATGAAACTTCCATAAAACCCTTAAGAGACAGGTTCAGAGATCTTTAGGGTTGGTGAACACACAGAGGTGCTGGGAGGCGGGTGTGCCGGGCGAGGGCATGGAATCTCTGCACCTCTTCCCACATGCCTTGCTGTATATCTCTTTTCAATTTGGCTGTTCCTGAGTTTTATCCTTTATAATAACCTGGTAATAGCAAATAAGAGCTTTCCTGAGTTCTATGAGTCATTCTAGCAAATTATCGAGCCTAAGTGAAGGTTGTGGGGACCCCCAAATTTGTAGTTGGCCAAGCATAAATGTGAGTAGCCCAGACACCCCATTTTCAGTTGGTGTCTGAAATGGAGGCGGTCTTATGAGAATGAGCTCTTTAACTAGTGGGATCTGATGCTAACTCCAGGTAGATCGTGACAAAATTGAATTGAATAGTTGGTGTCTGGAAAATTGCAAAATTGGTGGTGGGAAAAACTTCTCAACATGACTTATTTGGTGACCTTGTTAAAATGCAGCTTCTGATTCAGGAGCACAGACTTCACCACTCAGTGTGGTCCACGGTTTAGTAGCACCGGCAGTATCTGGGGGCTTGTTAGCAACACAGAATCTCAGACTCCATCCCGGACCTACTTGGCCAGAGTCTGCATTTTAACAAGATCTCAAGGTGAGTCATATGCAAAGTAAAGTTTGAGACAAACTGATCTGAGTCTCAGTTTTATTGTTCCTAAATGTGTTACAGCTGGCACACAGCACACACTCAATGAGTAGAAGCTACTATAGACATGGCTCCAGGTTCAGAGGTTAGATTAAAAAGAGTAATCCTTTTCATTGAACAAAGAGTAACTGCTGATGGGTTTGAGGTTTCTGAGCAGGTGCAGGGATGGGCTGTATCCTAGGTACTCTGAGCAGGCCCTGCAGAGTCATCACAGGGGGAGGCTCACTGTAGTGGGAGCTGCTCATCTTAAGGGGAGAAGGGATATCCAGGGATGCTACTAAGCAGAACACAAAGAATGTGTGGAGCAGGTTTGGGGCACTGTGAGGTGAAATGAGGCTGAAGTTATCACACCTGAGACATCGGCTCATATCCTGAGTCCCCAGGAAGGCAGAGCTGGTTAGAGGCTGGCTTGAGCCTCAGGCCCAGTCCCCCAAACCAGACCCTACACCAAGACGCTGGCCAGTGGCAGGCACAGTCTCACCATCCAGTTGCTCTCAGCTACAGTTAAGGACTCCCAGAAGAAACTGTCGCATAATGACCTCTCTTTATTTTCATTACAATGATCTTTTTGAGAAAATACTTCTCCAGAGTTAAATTTAGAAAATAAATGGCACAGTCAACTATAATCTAAGGCTTTAGAACCTTAGCCTAACCTCCTATATACACAATCAGACCATGTGACCCACATCGGAAGGCTTGGCCACATCCAGAATCCAGACTCATCCTGATTTGAAGCAAGGATTTAAACAGTCTCAGCTCAAAAACAGAAAACATCAAATATCCTCTGTCCTCTCCAGGCCCTGACATTGAACCCATTGTAATACTGGGGTGAGATAAACATGGTTTAAAATGTTGGCTTTGCCTGTTCTTACCGTATGTCCTGTGAAAGTTACTTCAACTTTTTATAACTTAGTTTATCTCACCTAATAAAACAAAGACAACAATAGCTATCTCATAGGATCACTGCAAGATTTAATGGGAAGACATAATTATAGTAGCTAACACTTATTCAGAGTATAAAACGAGCCAGGCTCTGTGCACAGCTCTCTATGTGAATTCATTCATTTATCCATTTGATGCGCATTTGCTAAATACCTACCATGCACTGGGCACTGTTTTCTGGGGTGTGGAATAATAATAGTTAATATTACTGAATGCTTACTATGTGCCAGGTACACTTCTAAACACGTTATTTCTCTTTTTTCCAGCTTTATTGAGGTATAATTTATATACAAAAAAATTGCATAATATTAATGTATACAATTTGGTGAGTTTGGAATAAGTATATACTCACGTTACCGCTCCCACAATCCAAGTACCAAACATACTCATCAATTCTAAAAGTTTCCTTGTGTCTCTCTGTTGTATAAACAGTTATTCTAAACAGTTCACATTTCTAAACAGGCTAAATCTTAACAGAACTCCTTTAATCCTCAGAATAATCCAATGAAGTGGTAATATATTATTTTCCCACTTTTGCCAAGTGGGGAAACTGAGGCATTAAAGGTAAATAAGTTGCCCAAAGTCACACAGTTAGTAAATGGAGGACTTCACAGGTCATACTCTATGGATCATACTATTGGGGTATACATGAGATTATGAGGTTAAACTATATGATACATGAGGTTAAACTATATGAAACTGCTAATATTCCGCCATTACTGAGCCATACAAATGGTAATTTTATATGCTTTTCCCAATACCCTTTTAAGGGAACTTTGTAGAGCCTGATGCTCAAGCAGCCTTTAATAAAAGGTTGTTTGCGTTCTCTTTTTTTTGTTTTGCTTTGCTTTGTTTATGAGAATGGCCCTTCTGCCATATTCCCCAGACCCAACCTTGACTTTGTGCCCCATGTCCAGTACCAGTCCTCTGTCATGTTCCATGTGCCTCAGCTGGGTCCTGGGAATGGCTTCTACTTTCTTCTAGCCCATCAGACCTCTTGAGTTAGATCTCCAGGAATTAGAGTCCCTAGAACCTTGTGTTAATGCCAATATCATAGTAACACAAATATGAAAAACTAATATGAAATGAGTGTTTACTCTGTAGCAGGCCCGATTCTAAGACTTTTACCTGAATTTATACATTTAATCCTCACGACAATCCTATCAGATAAAGGCTATTATTTTTCTCTCTTTGCAGATAAAGGAAGTGAGGTATGGAGAAGTCAGGTGATTTAGCCACATTTGTTCCTTTCAGATAGATCTCCCTGTCCAGCTGCATTTCCAGACATCACTTGCTCCCATATTATCATCCATCATCACTCTGACCATTTACCTATCTGGACGTCTGTGCCTCCAAGCACAACTTGCTCCTAGATCCTCTTTTCATTTTTTATCTTTTTATTTCCATATTTCATTCTGCCACTGCGAGTGTCTTTGAGAACCATCCCCAGCTCTGCCAAACCCCACCTGGCCAGTCCAGGGCATAGTCCAGCCCTCCCATCAAACCAGACCCTGAGCAATTTTTAAAACCTGCCTGGCCTTGTCCTAAGCTCAGGACTTAGGGCATTTATAGCTTTCGCAGATTAATACCAAAATGTAAAATGTTCAAAAGGCTTCAGAAAATAGAGGAGGTAGCCCAACTTTTAAGATAAGACTCAAAAGCCCAGATTTATGCTAAACAAATAAGAAATCAATATATTAATGAGGGGAAATGAAATTTTCTGAGCATCTACTGATATTACTTATACTGATATAAATAATAAAACACAATGACTGTGCTTTAGGTATTCCCAGTCTCGTGTGGAAAAGCAGATCTGTAGACAAAGCTTTAACACCTAGTGTGTTAGTTTCAAGTGTTTTAACGGAAGAGGATGCAAGGTGCCTAGAGGCTCAGGAGAGAAAGTAAATAAGTTTGTGGGACACAAAAGATTTCTCCAGAAGCTAAACCTTGAAGATGAGAAGGGCTACCTATCTACCTACTAGGCAGGTAAGAGAGAAGAGCATTTAGGCATCAGAGAAGGAGGGCCCACGTAGAGGAAACAGCATGAGGTATTTCCTTATAGAGAGCTGTGTACAAACTAGTAATGTAAGTGATACAGAAAAGTTAGAACTGACAACTCGAGATGGAAGAGCTGGAGAGGTCAGTAGGAGCCACGTAGTGGGGGGTCTGTGCTGCTGGCCAGGGAGCTTAAGGACGATGGGAAGAGAGTCTTTTCAAACAGGGCAGTTAAATCACCAGATCTGGGTTTCAGAATGACCATGGCAGCAGCATGAAAGGTGAACAAGGAGAGACTCTGAAAGTCACTGGAATAGTTCAGTCAGTATTTGCTGTGACAAGAGCCTGAACTGTGCTGTGGCTGTGAGAGTGAGGGGAGGGGACAGGGCGAACTTTAGGGGATAAAACCCACCACTGTCAGTACCCACTAGGAGGAGTGTGAGTAAAAGGAGGGATCTGGAAAGACTGTCTATGAGAGCCTCTTTATTTAAATGGGAGAATTTGATAAAATTACAGTCACTGGAATAAAAAACCTATCCGATTAGCCGCTGAGCTATCCTAGTTGTAAGAAAGTCTTCTATCTGTCTAAGAAGGCCGAATCTTCATTTTCTCATAAAATTCTAGGCCTAAGGGTGGAAATAACCTCAAAAGGTTATTTTTTCTAACCCCGTATTAGTTATCTATTGCCGCATAACCAATTATCCCCAACACTTAGTGGCTTAAAACAACAAATATTTATTATCTCACAGTTTCTATGGGTCAGGGATTTAGGAGCAGCTTAGCTAGGTGGTTCTAGCTCAGAAGGCTGCAGTCAAGATTTCATCCACACTGCAGTCATCTGAAGCTTGCCTGGAGCTGGAGGATCCACGTCCAAGATGACTCACTCACATGGCTGTTGGCTAGATGCCTTAGTTCCTTTCTGGCTATTAGCAGGAGGCCTCAGTTCCTTGTCATGTGGCCGCTCCATAGTGCTTCAGTGGCCTCAACAGATGGAAGCTGACTTCCCCAGAGCAAGTCTTCCTAGGCTTGAAAGTGACAAATTATCATTTCCAAAATATTCTGTTGGTTTACCCTGGCCAGCCCTATGGGCGTAGGAGGGGACTACACAGGGCATGAACAACAGGAGATGAAGCAATACAGACCACTGTGGAGTCTTAACAGCCACCCTGTAACTTCAGAGAATATACTGTCACCTAACCCCATTCTGCAGATGAAACATCAGAGGTTAAGTATGAAGACAACGCAGTGTGGTAGAAAGAGCACTTGTCCAGGGTCAGATGGCTGAACCTCAACTCTGTTGCTATCTGTATGGCACTGAAGAAGCCACCTCACTTCTCAGGCCTCAAATTCAACTATAACATCAAGCTAGCATGCTTATTTCCCAGGAGAGGAATAGCGGGGCCTGATATCTGTGGGCCTTGAATGGCAGAGGAAGAGGTCGAGTAGTTATTCTGTGGGCGGTCCGTGAAAACTAAAGGTTTTTAAACTTAGGGACACAGGGCAAAATTGTATATTTTCAGGACAACTCTGGAAGCAGTATGGAGAATTAAGTGGAGGGACTGAGATGAGACTTAAGCAGACCAGTGACAGGAGATTCAGGAACAAGGCCAGACTCATCTAGTTGCGTTACGAATGAAAGCACAGAATCAGAAGGGCTCGGGACCCACCTGGCACATCACTTCCCTATTTCTATTTGTGCAGCATTTACGAGGAAAGACCTACTTAGTGTCAAAAAGAGTGTAAGTCTCTATCTTTCTTTTGCCGTTTTTCCGAAGCGACAACCTGTGTCCTGATGAATTTCCTGGTTTTACAGTACCATTAATCTTAGCCTGAGGACCCAGGATGCACTGAAGACTACAAAATCAACAGAAAGACAGGAACTATAAACAAGGTTGTCTCCATCAGATAGATGGTCTGTATTTCATCTCCAGTCCTTTTTCAGACTCAGTTAAGGCTTTTACTCTAGCCATTGAAACATTAAAAATAACAGAATTCTAAATGGCAAAATAGGATATGTCCATCGTGCTGGTAGCAGGTAGAGGAGAGAAAATAGAAAAATAAAACACTGAAGCCTGGTAGCCATTGAAATATTATCTAGTATTTTCTCTCTCTGAATTCAGAAAGAGTTTCGGTATTTGCTACTTACAAAGTGCCAAAAATGAGCTGATAGGGTATGTGTTTTAAAGACATAATGGAGACAAATATGAGTTGAGAATTAAACTCTTCACTGTGAGTACAACTAGTATGATCAGTTTAATTTTTTCTTATTTGTAGTGTACACAGGGTGGGGGGATATAAGCTGCTTTAATAGCTTCTCTTTGAATAACAGGAATGTCTTCTACTAAATGCAACTCTGAAGAGATTAAAGAAGAGCCATAAAAATAATTTTAACAGCCACAATCCCCTGCCCTCCCACTTAAATAAACTCTGTCTGTTCTATTAATTATTGTATTACACCATAAGCTACAGAGCTAGGAAACTCCCACTCTTTCCACAGATTCACTCATGCATAGAATGTTTGTGACTGACGGATCAGTGAGGTTGAAATGTGCAAATGGAGATGAAACATCCCAAGATTAAACATCCCCCAGGTAGGGGACTGGCACCTTTCCAGCATCTTATGCTCAGCCAAGCTACACAGGGTTGAGTATTCAAGGAAAGATGCTTGGTCTCAACCAGAGACTAGAATATAACTCCTTCCCTTCCTGAAACTCTAAATATGCCCCAGCAAACTTCCTCTTTCATGATTTATACTCATTTACTCAATAAATATTGACTGAGAACCTGGAGAGCCCACTATGAACCAGGCCCTGAGGAGACTCGCTGTTAGTTAAGAAGGGTTTCAAGATCAGAGGAACTTAACAGTCTGGGGTGGTACTTCTCAACCTCAGATGCACATTTAAATTATCTAGGCCTTCAAGAGAGTACCAATGGGCCCCACTACTAACTGTTAAATTACAATCACTGGGGCAAAGCCCAAAAGGGAGCCAAAGTTGAGAATCACTAGGAAGGAAACAGACAGACGATTGTCATACGCTCTTATTAAGTAAAGTACAAGGTCTACTGGAGGCTAGAAGAACCTCATCCTGATTTTGAGGCTAGAAGAACCTCATCCTGATTTTGAGGGAGTCGGAGGTTGGCTAGAAGTCACCTGCCATCTTATGTTATGCTTGAAGAGAAAAGGACATAGCAGAGGAAGGCAGAGCAAGGAAGGAGGGTTGAGGGAGCAGTGTATGTAAAATAAGAGATCATATGATATTCCCCAGAATTGTAAGATGTGCAGTGTAGCTGAAGCAAAGGATTCTATGGGGGAGAGATAAGTGGTAAGTGATGCAGCTATAGACAGGAATCAAATTGTTTTCAACCTTGTTCCTTGACTTTCTCAGGTATATCCAAACGAGGAGTTTGTACAGAGAGACATGGACATGGACAATGGACTGGAGGTTACCAGAGGGGAGAGGGGTAGTAGATTCTGGGAGCGGGGGTGGGGGGGTTAAATCATTTCTTCAATTAAAAAAATAATTTAAAAAATCAAATAATTCACAAAAAAATTTAAAAAACAAACAACAAACAAACGAACAAACAAGGAGTTTGTACTTTATACTGAAGGCCATAAGATTAATGAAGCGTTTTGGTTGAAAACTAATAATAATAAACTAATGTCTCGATGAGATTTCTACTTTAGAATCCCCCTGCCAGCAGATGAGAAGTGATGGATGGAGGAAAGGCATATGAAAAGGAGTGAAGAACAGGACAAGGACAGTTGAGACACCGGTGATATAGAGAAGGAATAAGATGATTTGAGACTGAACTATGGCAGAGAGGATGGAGAAAGAAAGAGTAGATCTGACAGACACTAATGGCAGAATAGATGAAACTTGGTGAATAATTAGATGTGAATGTAAAGCAAAGAGAAGACTACCAGCTTCCTGGCCTGGGTGACCAGATGTCTAGAAGAGCAGCTGGAGTAGGAAGGGGAAAGTTTTAATTCTTCTGGCGCCCTGTTCTGCTACGGTTCCTGCCAGGCTTTCTCACTGACCACTTCACAACACAGTCATGCCTTCCACGGATATCCGGGGGAAGGATATGCAGATTTTATTTCTGTACATGATACAGCAATGGCAAACAGATAGATGGATGCTTTTAAAAGGTTTCCAGTCCTTTAAAAAAGTTGATTACAGCCCAGTGGTCAGCAGGGCCTCACTATTGTCAGCCAGATTGGGTACCTTCTCCCCCGCTTCCATTTCTTGTTTGTTGGGAGAGAAGACACTCCAGAGGTGTCTGTCGCTCTGGCCAAGGAGGCTGAGGGACAACCAGTTTCTCCTAACCATAAGCAGGATGAAAGAAGAGCAGGGGAATGAGAGGGCAACTCTTCTTGTACAAGAGCTTCATGAAAACAAAAAGGGAACCTGTTCCTGCTCTTTCCCAAAATACATTTGCCCAGAACCAGCATACAAAGTTAATTACCCCTTTCACGTTGGTGCTTGCCTCTGAGTAAACCTCGTTTTTTTCTGTTCCTCATGGGAGTTTCTGCAGCAGCATTTTCCTGATGACAACAGCTCCTAATTGGCAAGGTGCTATTATTTTAAACTAGTATGTATATTGTCTCATAGCACACACAGGCCATTCTAAATTCTTCATGCATTCAGACGGAGACCGGCTAGCTGTTCACCATACCCATTTCCTCTCTGTTCTGGGCACACAGTGAGATTACCATTCTCAGCCTTCCTTGCAGCTAGGCATGGACATGAGATTAGGTTCTAGACAATGCAATGTGAGTAGAAGTGATGGGTGCCACATCCAGATCTGACCCATCTAAACCTCTCACATGTAATCCTCTAAGCTCTTCCCCTTCGGCCAGCCTGCAGCAGGCAAACATGGCAGTCTTGGAAGTCATGTGATGAAGGTGATCAAGTCAAAAGATGTAAGGGATGCAGGTCTCTGAATGTCTGCCAACAGAGAGCCACTCACTGACCAAAAACACCTATTTTAAACTTCACGAGAGGAAGAAATAAACCTCATGTCACCTTCCCCAATTAACCTTTCCAGATATTCCCACATGAGGATAATCTCTACATACAACTCCTACTCCAGATTCTGACAGCATTTTATTTGTACTTATGTCATTTTTGTGCCTTCTATTGTGATCAAGCAAGCCCTTGTCTATTTGACGAAAGGTTCTGAGTGACAAAGATCATACTGTTGTTATTATTCAACTGGGTAGTCTCTTAGCCCTAGAACAGTGACAAACATATAGTGTGTTTAACAAATATTTATAAATAAATGAATAAATAAATGCATATTGACCCTTTAGTTTCCAATAGAGAGGCTAAAATGTTTCCAAGAATTTTTAGTCAGCCACCAGGACCTTGAAGAAAGAATCAATAAATGAATATGCATTTGGATGAATTCATTCATTCATAGACAGGTGGATAGAGTGGCAAGGAGCAGATGCCTGAGATCTGAAGCCTAGCAAAATTGAAGAAAGCTGTAACTACTAAAAGAAATTAAAAAATCAGAAAAGAAGAAATCAATCTTTGTGTATT
Source organism: Pteropus vampyrus (assembly GCF_000151845.1). Taxonomy (NCBI): domain Eukaryota; kingdom Metazoa; phylum Chordata; class Mammalia; order Chiroptera; family Pteropodidae; genus Pteropus; species Pteropus vampyrus. The sequence continues at coordinate 2,349,734 of NW_011888884.1, read as the reverse complement.
CGTTCATTTATTCATCTCCCACCCTGCATCCATTCCTCCACTCACCTTATCTTCCCTCAATGAAAACAAACTGAGAAACTCTTACAATTTAATAAGAGAGAGCGTTTGTTGAATATTTACATGTGGAAGATTATCCTAAGTACCTTGCAGAGAATAACTCATTAAAATCTGTATAACAACAGTTAGGTGAGCATTATTATTTCACCCATTCTTATAGAGAAGAAAATTGAAACTTAAATAAACAACTTGTCAGAGTCAGAGAGCAGTGGGGCAGAAACTCAGACGCTGACAATCTCAATCTAGAGCCTAAGCACTGAATCACTATGCTACAGCAATTCCTACATGCCAGTCATCTGCATGTAGTTTTCTTCAGTGGAGCTGCAGAGAAGGATAAGAAAACAATCTTCTCCTTTAAGACTTCATTATATAATAAACCAGTAATCTCACTATATATATACACATATATATAACATCTACTGTGACATATACTATACTGGAAATGCATAAAATGCTGGGAAAGGGGGTAGAGTAGGAAGGAAAGCTTGGAGGACTTCATCCAGAAGGTGACATTTGAGCTGGGCCTGGAGGGTGAGTGGGGCAGGTCTGTGCAAGGTGAAGGGGGATGTGGGAGAGCGTCCAGCAGACGGATTACCAGGAGCCAAGGCACATAAAGGCAGTGTTCCTGTGTGGCAAGAGTGTCTGCTGCTTGAAGTTGGGAGGGTGTGGAAAGAAACAAAACTTTAAAGGAAGTTTGCATCCAGACCATAAAATCCTTACTTTCCAAAGTTAAAGACTTGCTCTTTGGCTGGTAGGCAATTAAGAGTCACGGAAGAGTTTTAAGTGGGAAAATGGCATGATGAAATGTGTGTTTATGAAAATTCTCTCGCGCTGTGTGAAGTAAAAATCATGGAGTGAAGAGATACGAGATGCAGAGTATAATGGGTTGACTAGGGCCCAGCAAATATTCATGTCCACCTGGAACCTCAGAACATGAACTTATTTAGAAATAAGGTTTGGGCAGATATAATTAAGGTAAGAACTGATGAAATCATATAGGATTAAGGTGGTCCCTAGAGCCAATGAGAAGCTCCTTATAAGAGATGGCAAGGTCCACGGAAAAGAAGGTGACGTGGAGATGGGGGCAGAGATTGGAGTGATGCATCTACAAGTCAAGGAACGCCAAGGATTGCTGACAACACGAGAAGCTAGGGATGGTTTTTCCCTCAGATCTCCAGAAGGAACCAATGCTGCCAACACCCTGAATTCAGACTTCTGGCCTCCTGAACTGTGAGAGAAAATAATTCTGTTGTTTTGAACCACCAAATTTGTAATGATCTTTATGGTGGCCCTGGGAAATTAATATGCAGGGAGAAAAATTAAGTGGTTATTGCTCCGGTCTAGGAGAGGAAGCAAACCCTGAACTAAACCCTGAACTAGGGTGAAGGTACACAGACAGAGAGGAGAGGCCAGACTGTAGAAATGAAGTCAGGCACGATGGAGAGAATATGGTCACGTGGTGACTGAGGAGGAAATGAGGAGAGAATATTGCAGGCAGTTCTGGTTTCTCTCTGGGTCATTAACCCAATGCTGAGAATATAAGAAGAGCGGATGTGGAAGAAAGATGACGGCACACTTTGAAAAATAAAATTAATACAGTTTACTGTTCTTTAAACTTTGCATTAAAAAGCAGGTAGTTAGGCTATTAGGCTTTTTTCTGTATACATTAGACGAAATAGGAAGGAAAGATGGGAGGAAGAAAGAGAGTGAGAGAGGAAAGGAGGAAGACAGGAAGGAAGGAAAAACGGACGCAAAGGAAGCGGGGAGGGAAGGATGTGAGGGAAAGAAAACAGAGTTCTTTAAATTCCTGCAAATTATGAGGCAATGCGGTATAGTCCGATAAACCGTCTCTGGTTCATAGCACACACTCCCGAGTGTAAAAGCCAAAGTCCAGAAGCCAAAGTACAAAGTTCAATATTTCAAAAGACCAGGAATCCCTGAACAACTCCCAATATCATGTCTCCACACCAACCAAGTACAAACTGTATGTGAGATGCATCTGTGTCATTGAAAAAACTAACAACCACAGCATCACTGCCACATTTAGAATGCGCACACCATTAAAATGAGAGTCAGAACACTATAAAATTGATAGTGGAGACTGGGTCCCTGGCATGGGAAGGAAGAGGCAGGAAATAACTGGCTAAATAATGTGAGGAGGAAGAGAGTTAATGGTCTTTTGGAAAAACTAGAAAATGGATCAGAGTCTGCTTTTTGGACTCAGAAAATCTAGGTGGATTAAACTACTTTTGCTCAGCCCCATTTATGTCTACTCTCCTCGGATGCTTGCATGACTGACCATGATTCACGCTAAGACAAAAAAAAAAAAAAGATGAATTATTATGATAATATTTGTAGTCAATATAACTAAGGGCTTCTTCATTTCAGATTTATCTTAACTCCACTCCACAAATCAAATCCAAAACTTAAATGACTCAGACGATACTCTGAGTATGGTTTTCATGAGCGTCCTAAGGATTACTAAGGAAAATTATGCCAAAACTACTTTTTATTTATTATTAATTTTTGCATGTGAGTAGATACTAAAGTATATATTAAGATGAATAATCATGAATTTTACTCCCTGGGACGTATGACAGATTTGTACAAAATTCTAAATTGGAAACATTTATAAGATTTTTTTTTTTTTTTTTTGGCATGAGCCATACATGAATTTTCCTCTTGTGACTACTTCCTCAGGAATCATAAAGATAAAAAAGCATTTTCACCAAATTGCAAAAGCAGAGCTTGTATATTTATGAAATATAAGGTGCAGCCAGAGAGAATTTTTTCCTACATCTTCTGCACTAATCTGGCTCTCAATTAAACAGTGCCTATTTTAGAACATGACCTTATAGATAATATTTATTTCTATTTAATTATAATTATTTGTCAGTGTCCAAACCAACTGATGATAGCTAAAGCCTTCTCTTCTTTCTCCAGCTTCCTCCTCCTCTTATATACATACTTCTTATATTAAAAGAAAGTGTTAATAACTCTACTTGACCTTGTAATTTAAAGGTTGGTCGAGAAAGAGAATGAAGTCATTTTACCTTCAGTTCTCCATCTTCTAACCACCTCCCCCTCCCACACACACACACGAGCACTGCCACAAACACACAGCACACACACTAGGATGACTAACTGTCCAGGAACACAGATGGCTTCAGGACACAAGACTTCCATTGGTAAAACCAGGAAAGTCCTGAGCAAACCAGAATCATTTGGTCACCCTAACACACGCATATGGCAAGCATAGGAATTTCCTCTAATTTCAATTGTTTTAAAATGCAGTAATTACATAAAACTCACTTTAGAGTCTACTGTTCTCACTCTTGTGCAGCATTGTACTAGAGGTCCCAGCAGTGCAATAAAGAAAGAAAAGGAATAAAGATAATAAAGAAAGAAAACTGTCTCTCTTCACCAGTAAGACTGTCTCTATAAAAAGTCTCAAGGAAACTTTTCAAAAGCTACTAAAATTAATAAGTGAGTTTAGTAAGACTGCAGGACACAAGGTTAATACAATGAAAATCAATTGTATTTCTATATACTAGCAGTAAATAACTATACATTGAAACTGAAAAAAGATAGCATTTGAAATAGCACCTGAAAACATGAAATATTTAGGAATAAATCTAACAACATGTATGAGAGATCTATATATTGAAAACAATAAAAAAAAATCAAAGAAATCACTAAGTGAATGCAAATACTGTGCTCATTCATGTACTGTACAACTCTACAGTTTGGATGACAAGTCTACCCAAATTGATCTATAGATTCAAAGCGGTCACAATTTTAGAATTGCTTGTCAATTCTAAAATTTATAAAGAAATGGAAAGAAACGAGAATAACCAAAAACAAATGGGAAAAGAAAACAATATTGGAGGACTCACATGATCTGATTTGAAGACTTACTTAAAGCTATAGTAATCATGACAGAGTGGTAATGTCAAAAAACAGATAAACAAATCAGTGGGGAAAAAAGAGAGACAGAAACAGACTCATACATTTGATTTTTAGCAAAGGTGAAAAGCAACTTTTCAACAAACAGTACTCTAAAAAGAACTAGTTAGACATTCATATGCAAAAAGCGAACCAGAACCCATGCTATACAACATATAAAAGTTAAAATGAATCATAGAACTAAAGCAAAATCTGAAACTATAAAAATTCTGGAAGATACATAAGACAAAATCTTTGTGATCTTTGGTTAGGCAAAGATAAATTACATACGATAACAAAACATAATCCACAAAAGGAAACATCAAAAAATTGGACTCCATTAGAATTAAAAACTCCTGTTCTTCAAAAGATACCATTAGGAAAATAAAAAGACAAGCATAGACTGAGAGAAAATATTTACAAGACACATACCTGATAAAGGACTTGTATCTAGAATATATAAAACACTTTCGAAAGTTAACAGTAAGAAATAAGCAATCCAATTTTTTTAAATTGGCAAAACTGTAAAAACATATTACCAAATTAGAAATACAAATGGCAAAAACATGAAAAGACACTCGATAGCATTTTAAAAAATACGTAAAATCATAATGAGACATTACTACATAGCTATTAGAATGCCAAAAAAAAATAAAGAAAAAGAAAAACAAAGAAAGAAAAGAGAAAAAAAATCCTTGTCAACACCACCTGTAGGAAGCGCTGATACAAAATACAAATTACAACCCTCCTACTTTGCTAGTAGGAAAGCAAATTTGGTACCACCACTCTGGAAAACCATATGACTGTTTCTTATCATTGTGATACAACCCAGTAATCCCCACTCCTCAGTACTTTATCCAAAACGAAACTATGTTCACACAAAAACCTGAGCATGAATGTTTATAGCGGATTTATTTATAATCTTTCAAAAGCTATAACCAACTTTAATGTCCTTAAGCCCATGACTAGACAAGTAAACTGTGGCACATCCATAAATGGAATACTTCTCAGAAAAAAAATTACTGATACATGCAACGACATGAAAGAATCACAAATGCATTATTCTAAGCAAAAGAAACCTGACTCAAGAGGCAATATACTCTCATACTCTATGATTCCACTTACGTGACACTCTAGAAAAGGAAAAATTGTAGGAGCGCAAAACAAATCAGTGTTAACCAGGGGCTGGAGGTCAGAGGAGGAACTGACTACAAAAGGACATGAGCGAATTTGGAGGGGGCGGTGATGGAGCTTTACTAAATCTTAACTACAGTGGTATTTACATACTGCATGTAGTTGTCAAAACTAGTAGCACTGCACACTAAGAAAGGGTAAATTTACCTTAAAAAAACTCTTCAAGTTATTAAGGTGATTCATGTGGGAGTTATTTTTAAATATTGTCTATCTTTTTAAAAATTAGGACCAAATAAATGTAAAAGTTAAACTAATGTAATTAGTTGGAACTTCTCCAGAAAGAAAAAGAATGAAATCAACATACTTTTAAAAAATTTAAAACAATTTCTGATACTAAGAACACGTTAATGAAGAAAACATAGAAACTATGGAAAAGGGTAAAGAAGAAAGCAGAATTTCCACAATTTCACAACCCAGAGGCAATTACCATTAACATTTCAGTTTACTTACTTTTGATTTCTACTCTAAAATCTAAATACAACTGTCAAGTCCTGGCTTGGTGGTTTTGATAATACACTTTGGGGTCAAGCAGACTGGGATTCTCTCTAAAAATGAGTCTGTTTTCTCATCTGTAAAATGGAGATAGTAGCATCTAGTTTATATATTATGGAGAAGATTTTAACATAAAGTATTCAGCACCGTTTGCGGCACATATAATGCTCAGGAGAAATATGGACCACAATTTCTATACCAGTCAAAACTTTTTGTAAATAAAATTCAATATGAGTTTCTAGGATATGGAAGTTCTATAATACACTATTCTATTTTTGGATGTTTAGGTTGTTTCCAATCGTTGTTATCATAAATGACATTATGAAAAATATATATGTGCTTAAACCTTTTCTGGCATTTTGGATTATTTCCTCAGGATCGAGTCCTAGCTTAAGTCATATAAACAGTTTTAAGGTAATTCTTATCAAGTTATCTACTCTGAAGGTTGCACCTATTTACATTCTCACCATCAGCAGATGAGAGTTTCAGTATCATTACTCCCTTCACAATATTAATTTTTTATTTACATTCCTGTTATAGAAAGTGCAATTATTACAGAGATGTTTACCACTCTGGCAAGATAGCAGTCAATTAATGAGGAATGATCTCTCACTAAAAATGCATAAATATGCTATATTAAATATAACAACTAAAAAAATATACACAGCCAAGTTCAAGAGAAAGATAAAAAAAAATCCAAGAGAAAATCCAAGAAACAAAAGGAAAGGTCAAAGACTGACCGGTAAGGTTCAGTGGGCACCTTGACATCCTATGAGACACATCACAGGGCCAAGAGATGGGAATTTAACTTCCATATTGGGCCAGATGGAGAGGCACCTGCATTAACTTTGCACCTTCAACAGACTGCCCTTTTCATGAAAAGAGAATTAGAAAAACTTTAAGCAATAACTCTCAGATATACCAAGGGAATTTGCTGTCTGCCCAGGAGTTAAAAGAAAAGGAGGACGGGACAGAAAAGGGGCGGAGAAGGTACTAAAAGACATTTTTGTACCTCCAGGTCCACACCACGCATGGGTGTGGCATTAGAGTGACCCATTCACCCCCGATTGCTAATACTTTCCTGGTGTTAGCACTGAAAATCCTATATCTAAAACAATACTTCTGTCTCCGGCTAACCTAAGAAGTCTGGGCATACCATGCAGCATCTACATGACCCACATTTTATAGAAATCCCAAGCTGAGAAAGTGTATAAAAACTGGTCTGACTTATCCCTAGAGGACATACAAATGGCCAACAAATATATGAAAAGATGCTCAACATCGCTAGCTATTAGGGAAATGCAAATCAAAACCATAATGAGATACCATCTCACACCTGTTAGAATAGCTGTTATCAACAGGACAAGTAATAACAAATGTAGGAGAGGATGCGGAGAAAAAGGAAGCCTCATACACTGCTGGTGGGACTGCAAATTGGTACAGCCACTGTGGAAAACAGTATGGAGGTTCCTCATAAAACTAAAAATTGATCTACCATATGATCCAGCAATCCCTCTACTGGGTATTTACCCCAAAGACTTGAAAACTCATATCCGAAAAGATATTTGCACACCAATGTTCATAGCAGCATTATTCACAGTGGCCAGGACATGGAAGCAACTGAAGTGTCCTACGACAGATGATTGGCTAAAGAAGCTGTGGTACATATATACAATGGAATATTACTCAGCCATAAGAAGAGATGAAATACTGCCATTTGCGACAACATGGATGGACCTCGAGATAATCATGCTAAGCAAAATAAGCCAGACTGAAAATGTTGAAAATCATATATCATTTATATGTGGGATATAAACCTAAAAGCAACAAATGAACAGGACAAACAAACAGAGACTCATGGACATGGACTATAGACTAGTGGTTACCAGAGGGGAGGGGGAGGGAAAAGGGGAAGGTAGACGTGGTAAAAGGGGTCAAATATGTGGTGACAGAAAGAAATCTAACTATGGGAGGTGAACACACAGTGTAAATATATATATGCCTTACTGCTAAAATGTACAGCTGAAACTTATCGGATTTCATTAACCAATGTCATAATAAATTAATTAATTAATTAATTAAAATAAAATAAAATGAAATGTTGGTTTTATACCTGAAAAGAAAAAAAAAACTGATCTGACTTTGTGAACCTCTGTGGATTCAACTGGACTCAACTGTACAATCACTCTATAGACAGACTTCCATAAAGCAGGGTGCTAAGGAATCCCCCAGATAAGTCTAGTACCCACCTGGAACCCTACATAGTTATTACCAGATTATTGGCTATATTTCCTTTGTGGTGCTTTACATCTCCATGGGGTTAGGTGAAAGAGATCTAGGTTTAACAGCAGATTAGACAGTTGAGGAGAGCTATAAGACCTTAGATGAGTTAATTAACCTGTGCCTCAGTGTTCCTATTTGCAAAATAGGGACAATAACAGTACCTATATTATGGGGTTAATGTATAAAATAAATGTAATACATGTAAAGCACTCAGAATAGTGCCTAAGCTACCTTATTTCTCGATCTATCAATCAATAATTATTGTTCAATTGTGACTTAAATATCTATAGCATCCTCAAATAGCAGCATTTCCCAAATGTGTAGCTCAGAAAGTTAGCCTTATAAGATGCTCTAAGAAAAAAAAAAAGTACTCCATGATGAAATACTTTTAGGAAGTCTTATATTACTCTACCAATCTCTCGGAGATTCCCAGTGGTCATTATCATATTAAAGACCCTAAGAAGTTCTGCTGTAAAGAACTTATTGTTTAGCTTTGTCATTTAGATAACTAAAAAGATGACCAAACTAAGGCTGTGGAGGTTCTGTCACTTAGCCACGGCCCTTCAGCTGGCAAATGGCAGAACTGGTCTGCAAACTAGGGTGGTCTGGCTCCAAAGTCCGTGATTTCAGTGACTGCACAATACTGTGAAGTCGAGAAGGAACTTACAGTAATGTTTGTATAAGAAGACTTCTGTTTTGCAAGTATTGAAACCCCAGGGTGAACTTTTCCTGGAGACCCTTCACGCCAACTGCTGCATGGCTGCCTCAGCAACGCCCAGCCAGCCCCCTGAATCCCAGCACACCAGCTAAATGTCCCTTGAGTATTTCCTCTCTTCCTAAGGCACAGGCAGGGGACAGTAAGGGAGCAACTTCCTTCCAGGGCAGCATCTCTAGAAGAGCCCCTTTCAGTCACATCATGTTTTTTCTTCCACAACACACAGCTCATATGTTTGTGCTGATACTGGATGATGCCTCCATGTGGTTCCCCAGCCAAATGTATGTCTGCGGCTCCCTCAATAAACAGCACTCGAAAACAAAAGAACAAGACATGACTCTACTAATATTGTTGGTATTTTTCGCCTTGAAAAAAAATCTTTTTAAATTAAGTCCACGATTGTTGTGCTGTTAGTGCCGGGATCAATGTCTTTTTCTTGTACAAACATTCAGGTATCCAACTAAGGGAAACAAAGGCGGAATTTTCTGCGTTTAATTTAATTGAAAGCAGGGATTTGAATTTCACAAGAACTGATAGAACTTGAGCAGCACTATTAACCAATTTCTATTAAAGATTAATCTTACCTCAGTGGTGAGTGAAGTTGAAATTTACATGCGAGGTGCATCACTTTTGTTTTCCTAAAACCAAACTTTAAGACAACGTCAAAACATTTCCAACTGTTCTCAGAAGTCACAAGGTAATCAGACTTATGACTACAGCTCACTGGTATTAAACTGAAGTTAGAAAAGATAACTAGTGAGTCAAAGATTCTGACAACACAGGATTTCTTCCTAAGTGAATCCATAATATCTATAATACTAGGCTGCTTCCTTCCTTAACATTTCATTCCTTTCAACTCACCAAAATTTTAACTGAACACTACTAATCATATCATATTTTCAATTCTCAATACAAATTGCTTAATTGAGTACTTTTTAAAAATGCCAGCCTCTAAACTTGGCATTGGAGATTCTAACATTAATAAGGCACATTAGGTCTTCAAGGAATATATTATGGATAAAAATAAATAAATAAAACAATTAGAAGTAACCAATCAATTTCCTCACCAACACAGGCATAGCAACATAAAATGGATCTTAAAATACATGTTACTGAGCTAATTAAAAGAGAATGGGGTGCATAACAATGGTATTTATGTAAATTTAGAAAGCATCCCTACAAAAATACAATGAACATGTTGCAAGAATGCATACAAATAAAAGGATACACAAAAAATACGTTCGAATGTCTATGGGGGATGAAGAAAAGGTAAGTAGAGAAAGGAAGGAAAGAAGGGAGAGAAGGAAAGAGGGCAGGAAAGAGGAAAGGAAGAAAAGAATAGATTTAACTTTTAAGCAGGTGACATGCCCATGTGTCACATAGAAGGCATTCTTTAGATGTCAGTTTATTCACCTAATCTCTTCCTTCTTTGTCCTTAGTCTCTAATTCAAAAAGACTGTCTTAATCAGAAAAACTGTTAAAGAAATAAACTATGGAACCATGTAAGTAGCTTGGAATTCAATTTCAGTAAGAGGAGGTGAGCTTATAGGTAGGCAAATAGACGGGCATATTTACCAACCTTCTGTAGACACCAGGTACCCTAAAATACAATCACGGCAGATCAGTGAGAGCCAGCTGTCCCTACCTCTCTGCCTGCAACATGGATGCTCATTTCTTGAGTCAGCCTAAGCTGACTCAGATTACAACCTGCATCTCTTTTGGGAAGATCATGCCTTAACTCCACTTCTGATCCTCTAGCAATTTGGAATCTTCTTCTTCAAAGCTTTAAGCTTGAGAGAAACCAGAGGAGAGTCTTCTTGAACCAGTCAATCTTTTCTTTCCCTGGGACTGAACACAATCATCAATCACCATTTATTGCTTCCCTCTCCCAACAAAGGCGAGTTTTGCTAGTCTATCCTCAAAGTAGCTTGCCAGATAAAATACAGGGCACCCAGTTCAATTTGAATTTCAGAGAGAAAAAAATAATGCTTTAGTATGAGTATGTCCCAACGATTGCAGGGAACATACTTATACTAAAAAAATAGACATTGTTTATCTGAAATTCAAATTGACCTGGGCATGCTGTATTTTTATCTGCTAAATTTGATTATCCTACCCTAAAGTAAGGGAGCAATTGACTAGAAAATTTGGTCTGTTGAAGGTTGCTGAGGCACACTCTAAGAGAGTAGCAAGATGGGGCTAAATTCGGGAGCCAAAATATTTTGCACTCTTTTATTTGGTTTTTATTTTCATTGGAAATAATTGCAAATAAAATAAAACAACTTAGTCTTATAAATGAACCATAATTTTTCCACATGAGACATAGCTGGTAAGAAAAGCAGTGTGGAACAGGGGCAAAAACAATGGCTAGGAGTCGGGAAAGTCTAATTTTAATCCCAGGCCTTCTTCTACCTAGGTCTGTGGAACTGGGCCACTTATACCCACTGTGTGGTCCTCAGTCTCCTCGTCTGTGAAATGAGAGTGGAAGGACTAAGTGATTTCTTAAGTTTCTTTCTGCTTCAGCTCTCAATGGCTGGCTCCATGGTATTTATTATATTTACTTAATTTAGTAAAGATGGTTTTGTTGCTTTTAATCCATGCAGGAACAATATAACACAAAATGAGGGTTTCTTCCTTTTCCCATATTCCAGTAACAATTCCTCTGTGAGCTACTATGGTTGTTACAAAAACTGAAACCAGAAATGCAGGCTTATTAGTAAGGAGACCAAAGATTGCAAATCTGTTACCAAAACAGAACCAAAGCAGAAGCCTTGCTCTACACAGCACTGCCTTTCAGCAGACATGGAAGGACTGGGTCATAGGAGATCTTAACACAGCTTAACTGGGCTGCTGCAGGCAGGTAGGGACCCTGATGTGCCTCCAAACAAACCTTTTATCTGTAAAATGGGACTGAGGATTCCTCCTACTTCCCTTGTAGAATTGCCTTGAAGGTTAAAAGAGATAATGTCAATGAATGTGTTTCATAAACTGTGAAGTTTTATACCAAACAAACCATTTACGTTATAAAATGGGTTCAACCTGATATAGACATTGAATGGCCGTTGGCCATTCTTCATCTGTTCCCCTTTCTTTTGTTGATCTGGTTTTATTTGGAAGAATCAACTCCTCAGTCTCATACAATGTGGTTTGGAAAGAGCTGAATTAACATCCATTATCGGGAAAGAAAATGTAACCTAGACCTTAGCCATTCAGTGCATTCTATTACTCTGTCTACAGGAACTGGATCAAGAACGAAAATGTGACAAAATACGAGCCAATGAAAACCAGGCCCAGGACTTTTTCTTCAAACTGTTTATAGAAAAGGAGAATTCATTTTCTCAAGATTCAAACTTTTGCGGGTGCAACTGGGAGCTACTGACAGCCATTTTGTCACTATAAGGGAGAGACAGAGAATAAAATGGACAGAGAAAAGCAGAGAGGAGGGACAGGGAGAGACTGGTTTCCAATATCACTGAGCCCCCTATATTTCAGTCTTGTCTGAAGCCACATTTACCCTTAGTCTTCCCAACTGTGTGAGTAAATAGATTTCCTTTTTGCTTGGGCCCATTTAATGTGATTTTTCTGTCATTTGCAACTAAGAAGTCCTAACTAATATAAATCCTACCTTTGATGTGCCTCAGTTTCAAACAGCTCAAAGTTCTATCTCAAATACCTTGCTGAGCAAGCAAATGCTTAAGAGAGGCTAACTACAAGTTTCACTTTGAAGCCCATGTATTTCCAGAGCATATAACTTAACTAACAAGTTTAGATAAGGCAAAAGTTGGATCTGCCTATGATTTAATTATAAAAAAAAGTCACTTTCAGTGTTATAAAAATTAAATTATTTGATTAAAAATTTATTAATAAATTTTCTATAACTTGATTAATTTTTTAATAGCAGTAAAGATAGATTATAATTGAGCCAATCATTGCTCTATAGCTGGAGGTAGGAAAAAAATGTATATATGTAATGAACTTTTTTCACTAGCTCTCCCAGAGTACTTTATTATGGCCTCAGATTCTGAATTTAAAGACTTTTCTTATGTCCCAAATTTAATTTTTAATCCCATTAAGACCAATGGGGGCTAGAGACCTAAGATGTCCAAGAGGGAAGACAGGCTGTCATTTCCACCTGAGACCTATTCTTTAGTCAACTACTGAGTTCTTGCCCCAAAATGTGATCACATAGGCAAAACATATTGGTGAGCTGTGCCCTTCCCAGTACAGATTTAAGTGAATATAAGCAGAGATTTCCTTCTGAGGTCACATCATTTAAGCTGAAATCATTTCAACTCAGAGTACACCATTGGTAAATGCTATAGATACGCTCTGTGGATTCCCTGATTTCTTCTGATCTTGTTTCTTTTGCCTCAGATCTCAACAATGCATCAACTATACTGAGAAATAAATCAGGAATGTGCTGTGCTCATGAGTTTGTTTCTACACTAAGTCACATCTAGTGGTCAGGAAGCACGTCATCTGCTCTGAAATGTCAGATTTCAGGAGCCTCCTACCATGCAGAAGCCTCCTGTCTCAGCAGCTTTTGCCAACATCAAGAAATACAATAGGAATAATCCACCACTGGATTACATATGACAGTCTTGTTTTCATGTTTTATTGACATGATTGAAAAGAGTTGGTCATACAGTTCTACCACTGATTCTGTCTCATTACTTTTTCTTCCTGATGTAGCCTATAAGAATCAGAATGTCATTTAAAACAAAACACAATGTAATGGCTCCTTCAAACTCAGGAAACTTGTGTTAAATAAACATCACCTATTAGTTATAGTAAAGGGGTGAATGAAAGTGTGCCAACCTGGTTGGAATCCTGGCTCTGTCATTTTTTGGAGCTACTTTATCTCCTTAAGCCTCCAGTCCTTAACTGCAAAATACATTTAAAAATATTTTCTAAGCATCTACTTTATGTTCAGTCTCCTTGGAGATCCATCAGTGAATAAAACAAAAATGCACGCCCTTAAATTCTTGCCCCAAAATTCCCAAGCTTACAGTACAGGGAGACTATATTAAAATAAGTCAATAAAGTACAAATTTTGACATCACTCCAGCAGTGTACTTCTTATAAAAACAACATTTTGGATATTTTCACATTACAATAAAAACAGAAAAGTTTATATATGTGTGTGTGTGTGTGTGTGTGTGTGTGTGTGTGTGTGTGTATACATATATATGTGTGTGTGTGTATATATATATACACACACACACACATATATATATATAAAGTGTAAAATATAAGAAAACTTTAAAAGGAAAAAACAAGAAAGTCAGTATTTAGCAGCCACCATAGTAATAATTATAGCAAAAATTATTAATACACGCTAAAACTTGTAGGTGACAGCTTAAAATGAAACAGGACATCTATATAGTCTCAAGTATTTTCCTACATGAGACATTAATTAAAAATAATCATAAAGAGTTTAATCAACACCTGTTTTCAGGAAAGAAAATTAACATAGACCTTAGCCATCCAGGGCATTACATTACTCTGGTCACAAAATTTTTAGACTGAAGATAGCTGATAGAATCCCACCTTAACCAAGGGACCAAAAATAACATCTCCAGTAACAGGAAAAGTAGATATTACATGCCCCCTGATATGGGGCAATCAGGGCACAAAAATATCTCCTGCAGTATTCCTGTCAAAAACGTATAACCTGAATCTAAGAATGAAGAAATATTAGGGAAACCCAAATTGAGGGGCATTCTACAAAACAACTGACTAATACTCTTCACAAATATCAAGGCCATGCTAAAGTAAGGAAATACTACAGAACTGTTTCAGATCAAAGGAGACTAAAGAGATATGACAACTAAACTCAGTGAGTGGTTCAAGATTATATTCTAGAATAGAAAAATACATTCTTTTGCTCTGATGGATATTAGTAGAATAACTGGTAAAATTATAAGGTTTTTAGATGAGATAATCATACTGCATTAATGTTAATGTTTTAATTGTGGCCATTATAATGTGGTTATGTAAGAGAATGACCTTGTACTCAGGAAATACACATTGAAATATATAGCAATAAGGGGGTACTGTCCGTAATTTATCACAAATGGTTTGGTAGCGGAGAGAGAAAGAGAGGAAGAGAGAGAAAGGGAGGGAGGGAGAAATGATTAAGCAAATGATTTAAAATAGCAACATTTGGAGAATCTAAGTGAAGGGTATATGAAAATTCTTTGTATCATATTTTCAGCTTTAGTGTTGGTCTGATCTGGCAGTGACTAATCTAACAATTAATCCAAATTAGCACCACTAATAATGGGACAAGCTGATATTCTGTTTCCCCAATGTGATGCAATATGAAATAGTCACCACTTATCATGTGTTTTTTGCCAAAAATGTCTTACCTAAATCAAATTAAGCCTTTAGACATAGTTTTCAATGTACAGGAAATAAAGGAATAGAGAAATGAGTTAAATGATACCAGGTGAAAATAATCAGAGAAACTCAGAATGAGGAACATTCTACGAGATGGCTAGCCTGGACCCACCCTTAAACGAAATATCAGGGAGAAAGAAAAAGGTTGTGGAGGAAAGAAGGGTGTGGGACATGATTATTCCAGACTAAAAGGGTCTAAGAGAAATAATAACCAAAAGCACTGTATGATCTAGATCGGATCCTGTTTCCAAAAACATTTTTTAAAGCTGCAAAAAAGGTTTTTGAGAAAATTTTAAAAATCTAATTCTGTTGTGAACATTAGAGGATATTATTAAACTATTGCTAATTTTCTTATGGCTCATAATAATACTATGAATACACATGAGATTACCCTTATCTTTAGGAGATGCATGTTGAAGTATTTAGAGATGAAGTGTCACGATGTCTACAATGTACTTTCGAATGCTACGGAAAATTTGTGGAGCAAAAGAGAGAGACAGAGGAAGTAAACAGGGCAACATAATAACTGTTGAATCTAGATAGAATATATGCCTACTTATTATACTATTGTTTCAACTTCTTATATAACACTTTTCATAAAAACACTGAGACAAAATAAAATAATAATGCTTTAACCTAATACTAATAACATATTAGTATTAGGTTTCTTTTAGATGTTTAAAGATTAAAATGAACAAAGAAATGAAAGATAAAAGGGACACCACAGTTTACTAAGTTTACAGAGTTTCTAAAGTATTAATACAATTTATCTCAGGGTTGTGGTTGTCCTATAGATTAAGGAAGGGTGACCAGCTACAATGATTCTCTTAGTGGCCAGCAAGGTAGGGCCTGGGATATTATTGTGGCTGCCCCAAAAGTCAGCTCTCTCCAAACCTAGGGTGACCGTAAGATTTTCCAATCTGAGGTTGTCTCCATGTCTGAGGTATATGGCTGAAGTGGATAGAAACTTTCTTTTACAATTCCTTTCTGACTGGTGGAGTTGTTCTATTATTTCTAAACATGAATCAGCCCAGACCATTTCTCAAAGCCACACATATAAGTTTAATACCCTTAACTTCTAAAGCAATTGAGTATTTGTGTGTTTTCCTGTATCTTCATGAGTATTTTTATGGTACTTGGTGGATGGTTTTATCACTGGGAGCCAAGAAAACAACACAACTGCACAAACTAACTTACAGGTTCATGGCATCCAAACATCAGCAGACTTTAAAAGAAGAGACATCATTGGACATGGATCATGACAAGCACCTGTTATTTACCTAAGGTTTGTGGACTGAAGATCTAGCAGCAAAGTCTGCACTTTATGCAATTGTTAAAAATTAAAATATCTTGGTAACTGAAATGAGAACTGTGGTGTTGGTGTGCTTATCATAACCATACCTGAATTGCCAGCCTAGCCTCATTTTTGTTTTTTACATGCCTCACTATGTGAACCAGTATGAGAAATTAGTAAAAATGCAATCTTTGCTTCAGAGGATTCAAAATTAGCAAAATTTGAAATTAGCGATATTCTCATTAATGAATCGCTGCACAAACTGATCAATTCCCAGAGACATACCTACTTCCCGATCTTTAAAAATGGTTTATGTTTTATTTGAGACACAAAAATCCACCGGACTGAGTGTGAACTCCAAAGAAAACATGGCATAAGCATTAACTTGAAAAAATGTTTAATCCCATACAAAAGGTACATTATATGGCTGATATAACCAGCTGCCTATGTCTGTTACCACTAGAAACTGACTCTTCCAATGATTCAGAAGGTGTAGGGTGGTCACAAAGCCAAATTTCAACTGTCTTGCCCACTCAACGTCGGCTATCTCACTTGTTTCCCATGTGTGTGTTTCTCCCTTGGGGAAATTTTCTCATGCTACGAAAGGTATCTCTATGTTTGTACGATACACATCACAGATGTGCAGGCAAATGGGAGAAAGCTGGATTCAGTTTGCATATCTGAAAAAGATCCAGACAAGTATCATGGATCGTTCTTTTAAGAGTAGTAAAATACTGCCAACTCTCAGAGCCCTAGTGAAGATGTGAGACTAATTATCCACTTCTGAGACTTTTCTGTGGGTGCAGTCCATTTGTCAACTGGGAGAATTCGAAATTTTGCACAAGTTATCCAAAAGCCTAAGCTTATAACTCGCCATCCCTGGATGAACATTTGTCATCTTTGGCTAAGTATTATCTATGTGCTCTTCCTATATAGGGGCAGGGAGTGGGAGAGGGAACCACCACAGGGTCCCCAGGAGAGGCACAAACTTGCTTCCACTATGGAATCAACGTCTCTTCCGATCCGCCATCCCCATGAGACACCAGCATGTGACCTAATTTTGGCCTAGCCAATTAGAGGATAGAACATGCCTCTCTGGAACACTGAATCTCACAGGGGGGATACAAAGATACAGTGTCATTTAGGAAACCATTCAAAAAGAAAGCAAAAGCATTGCTAGTCCAAAGGCACAGAACAAAAGCATCCAGGCCAAGGCAGTCCCAATAGCGGAGGCCAAGAGAGACTATTCCCATGGCTGTTCCCCATTGCCGGATTCCCGCCCATCTTCTGAGCTTGATTCTCTAACCTTTCAATGATCTTGTATCCATGATAATGGATATTCATCTTTATGATAATCCGACTATGTGCCAGGATCTTATTAGGGAATTAGCTGGAGGTGTGCAAGGAGGTTCTGGAGATATAAATATAAATGAGACTTTTTTTTTTGCCTTGGAGAAATACAGTATAGCGAGGGTAGCAATGAAGTAAAATTCAATTCTGATCCCACTTTCTCCCAGATCCCCATCCTCTTTCCTTTCTCCTAGCTCCCAGGTTCTGTGAGCTGTAGCTTTCTCTCAAAATATTTTGCTTTCTAATCTGTTTTGTAGGTATTTCTTGTCAGCCCCATAAGATTGTGAGCATATTGGGCGTATGATCCCTATAGGTTTTATTTTTAAATCATCATAGCGTTCAGTCCATTGTCTGAAATACAGTAGGTTCTTCTCACAGAAACATTTACTTCAATTGCCCTAAATATCCTTCATATTGTAATAATGGAGCACTAGGCTACATCTTAAGAGAGAATATCGGATTCCAAACGATTGTGAGAACACCATAAATGTCTTTGTTTTAGGTTTCCACTTTTGCACACATGATCAAGAGCCTGCATAACCTGATGATCTTCCGCCACATAAACATGTCACACAGGCACCCACTCAGTGCAGGCCCTGAGCTAGGAAATGGAGATACAGAGATAACATCAGAGTCCTTCCACTCAGGGCATCCACAATCACACAGGAATCCAGACATTGAAAATGTCCCCTGTCCTCAATTTGAGAAACAGAATGGTAATGGGGTGTATTGCAATTGTCAATATAGAGACAGAATGGGAAAGCTGAAAATGAACAGTTATAGATACCTAGGAGGTAGGAAGAAGTCAAAAACATTTGAAAAGAGGCAAGCATTTGTGAATGAATGAAAGTCGGGTACTAAATCTGAGATAAAGGAATCCGCAAGACCAAGAAGGGACCAAGATTGAACAAAAGCCTGGGACATTTTCATGGTCAGAGCTAGTAGTACTGCCTAGGGCTAAGGCAAGAAAATGAGTATGGGCAGCATATTAGGCTTGTATAGCAGAGTGGGCAGGTCACTGGTAGGTCAAGGTCATGGTTCTCTGAGTCTATTACCTAACATTAAATGTGGTGGCCAAAACAAACACAAGATATTCTAGGGGAACAATAGAAGAAACTTCATAAGTGACATTTCAGTTAAGAATCTATCAGTTGGATAAAAGATGAACAGCAGAAGAAGAAACCTTTGGAATAAAGCATGGAGACATGACAGAGCATCATTTATTGTGGGCAGGGGGAGAGGTGACCTGTGGCTGAAGCACAGGGGCAGGAAATTTTAGTCAGGATGCAAGAGAAGTAGTTTGATGTTGACTGGGAAGAGCTTTGAAAGACATGCCAAAGAGTTTGAGCTCCATCCTGTAATTGATAGACAGTCCATTTAGGCTTTGACGTAGAAGGTCTTTGTGTTGCAGGTCGGGTTCTCGGGCCGTCAGCTCAGTGACAGAGATTTGCAAGCAGGGAGGTTACTAGAGATTGCTAGAAGGCTTAGCGCCTATGAGGAAGTGAAGGAAGCAGAACTGAGCAAAGGAAGAAGTTGGGCCGCAATGTCTCTGCAGTCATGACAAAGGCCTTAGCTAACTTCCCAGCTCTACTATAACAAGCAACAAGCCAGTCACCGCTGGATGGCCCAAAGCAGGAGATCACCTGTGCCCTGATCAACAACACAAAGAAAACAGGGCAGCACATCAGGCTGAGCTCCCTCCATGTGCCAGGGACTCTGCTAAGACATGTTTCACATTGTACTATTTTAATCCTCCCCAAATCCCATATTTCATTTCCATTCAATACACCAGACTATTAAGGACCTGAGAAGTAAATTCTGGTAAAATTAGTGAGTAAAAAATAATCTTGCTGTGACCACATGACAAAATGATTAAAAAAGAGAGAGAAAGAGAGAGAGGGAGAGAACCCAACATATTTTTGTGAGATAATTTTTTAAAGAATTATTTGGAATCTTGGGAAGAAGAAAAAGGGTGGAAAGTTTTAGGTTTTCTTTGTGAGATTTTTTGTTTTGTTTTGTTTTACTGTTTGTGAGAATGAGATGAGGAAAACAGAGGAAATTCCTTTAAATAAACAGTTGCAAACTGTCAGCTGGCTTTTTATGAAACAAAACAGAACAACAGGAAGAAGAAGATGAAGAAAGAAGAAAAGAAAAGGAATTAAATCAGTGTTTCAGAATAGCTCTGGAGCCACGGTCTAGGAGAGAAAAGAAATAGATAAATGAAATTGCTATACCTCATTTTACTTACATTTCTGCCCCTGCAGATATGTGTGTATGTGGGTGGCATGTATTGTGTCTTGCCATAGAATTTAATGGCCATGACTAACATTTACTGAGCGCTTTTGTGCCGTTTACTCTGCAGAGATTTTTACATGCATTTCCTTGTTTACACCTGTTAAAAAATAAACTGAGGCATATTAAAATACTTAGGTTTATTTAAGCAATAATTTTATGATTTTAACTGGGCAGCCCCAAACTAGAAGTGATAGGAGTGCTCCTCTGGCAGCAGCCAGGGGAAGAAAGGCTTACCCGTACAGAGGAAGTACAGAAGCAAAGAAAGAAATCATCTGATTGCCCATTGCGTAAAGTCCCTTTGCGATTGGTTGTCCTGGATGTTTTGATTTTGTAACCTTGGGCGTTTACAGGCTTAGATTCTGGTTTGCTTACAGAGGCCACCCAGACATTAGAGCCACCCCCGTCTAATGGCCTCCTTGTTTAATTAACAACAATTCTCACAGCAATTTTGAGGGGTATATCTATGTTTTTTAAACCATTTTATCACCATGTTTTCATCATCATGTATATGTTTTACTCACTATTTTTATAGATACGGAGACCGAATCTCAGGGAGGTTAGAAATCTGGCCCAGGTCTGGTAGTAGATAAGTGGCTGTGGTGATCGATACCTTTCTGACTGGAAAACCCACTAACTCTACCGCTCTGCCAACATTCCTACGGAATTTACCTTGTATTACAGTAAACCTACGCAGCCCTTGATTCTTGAGCCCCTTACAACGGTGCGTGTAGAAATGTCGGTCAACACTTTGAAGGTGAGGCCCAGAGAACTTGAGCATCTTGTCCTGATCATACAGGTAACTGGAGAAACCAAGGCTTGAATTCCCGATAACAAACACTACCTAAAACACACTGATGCTATATTTAAGAAAGACCAAAAAAAAAAAATACAAGCCAATTAGATACCTTAAAGATACAAATATCAAATATGACTCAGCATCAGCACAAGTAGGCAAAAATAAATATGCTTGGCTAAAAGAGTCATTTCTTTGAGACATCAATAATACAGATCCCAGAGACACCCTGGGAAAAACAATTTCTGACTGACAGAGCTGCAGATCAGTACAAAGTTTCTGGAATGCTATTCAGCAATATGTAAGGAGAATTTTAAACGAATAGGCTCCTCGGCCCAATAATTTTATTTCTGCTTGACAATGGCATCTGGCTAACAGCCCCGACCAGAGCTGCTGCCATTAAAATGCACATAAAGTCAGACAAAAAAGAAAGAAACCTCCATCAACACTAAAAATTAAGCCTGACAGGAACAACCAGAAAATTCAGAAATCCCACTCTGCACGTGAGTGTTGCTTTTTCAAGTAACCAAAATGCTGGTTCTGCACCTATGTGAGGACTAGAAGTCTAAGTGATCACATGTCAGGACATGGGAGAGGGTCTGAGAGTGGCATGGCGCCTCTGGGAGGTGAAGCGTCCACCCAAAGTCAGCGGGAACTGCAGGCAGGATCAGGAAGAGGAGGAGCCAGAGAGCAGGGCATGCTGGACTGCAGAATGTCATGTCTTCCATCAGTTCCAAGCACCAAATGGCCAGAAGGTGAGGGAGAGCATTCTACCACAACCTGACAGGACGATTCTAGCTAAAACCAAATCCACGTAGAGCTTCCTTTCTGAGGAGAACTCAAGAAGGGAAAAGTCAGCCTAGTGCTGCTGAAAAATTCTGAAAGACCCAGAAAGAGTATTCACCATGTAACTCAGAGAATAGGTTATTTCCTTAAATGATTTATGACAGAAACCAGAAGAAAAATTTTAGAAAGCTATTTGGTACCCGTAGGCTAAAGAAGAAAGACTTGGCTGTATTGAAATAGGGGTAGGGATTGGGAGGGCAGGAGGCAGAAGCCATACAGAGAGGAGAGAATCAAATGGAAGAGAAGTACAGAAAACAGTAGAGCAATGTCTACAGGGTACTGAGGGGCAAACATGCAGAGACCAAGAATTTTCACACCGAGTCAAAATGTCATTCATTTGTGAATGCAGGAGAAAGATATTCTCAGATTTGTAAGTTCTCAGAAAATATAGTTTTTAAAAATATTTTTGAAGCTATCTATCCACCAACAGAAATATAAGAACTCAAGAATGAAGAAATAAGGGTATAAAAGAAACTGCTAACTACTGAAATGTGGTCAACATAGAGCTCAGTTAAAAGGTTGTAAATCTGGTTATAAAACAAAGCAGCTATAAAAAGTGAATCAAAAATAAATATAAGGCGAACTATTAGTTCTTTCAATTTGGTAAACAAGTCTATGATTATATCAATAAATTCCATGTATAAGGAAGAAAGGAAATTAGGGAGAAAGTAAAGGGTGTTAAACTCGGTGTGATGCCAGAGGTTGAGGGCCTCAAAGTTGTGGCTCCCAGGCTGTCATCCTACAGAGTAGGACACAAAGGTCCAGAAACGAGAAGAGCACGGCCTAGTGTCAGTGTTGTAAATCTACTTCAGGTGGTGAGGTATTGTGAAATGCACTTCCTTAATTTCCCACCTTCAGTTTTGTGCCAGGGGTTTTTATTAACAGGATTTCTGGAGAAGGAAAGAAACAGACTTGCTTTTATTGATCTCCATGAAATCAGTGAAGAAGTGTTAATAGAATGAGAAGTACTGACGTCAAAGTTAACAAATGCAACAGGAAATGTTCCTCACAATTTATTTTGTTTTAACTTAGAAACAAATCAACTGAAACAAATGCTCCCACTATCCAAAACCTTGTAGGATCCAGCAAATATAATCACTTCCTTTTTCATACCCACTTCTTTCCTTTCCACCCCATGTTATAGAAAAATACTTTCACATTTCCCACAAAATACTTCCTTTAGGAATTGTAGGAAATATTACCTATAACTTAAAGTTTGTTAATTAGCACAGGACCACTTACTTATAAAAAGACATGCATCCTCGTTTGCTGCAATAGATTTCAACTGCAATTGCTATTTGCATTATTTGATAATCAGGATTGACCTGTGACGCTTTCATTATCAATTAAGAAAATGCAAATCAGCCTGTATTGGTGGACCCATTAAATGGTCCAGGACTACTTCAGATAGTTCATGTCACTAAGTTTCTCATTTTCTCTATTTCCTTGCTGGCTCTCCATTTTTAACCTCATGGAGACTGTAAAAGACATCAAATACTGTAGTATGTTTCTAATTTATTTATACTTAAATCATCAAAATGCTCTTTTGTAAGAGTTATTTGATGTCCAAGTATCCTTATGGGGCCTTTTCATTAGCCTTGTCCCTGCCCCGGAAAAAAACAGGAAGTCGCAATTAGCCACAATTAAAAAGACTGAGCCAGAAAACAAGGTTTGAATTCAGTTCCACATCGGTCTCAGAACACTGTTGCCTCTCACCAAGTAGCCTCCTTGTTTTTCAAAGATGTTCCGGAACACAGCAGGCCCCTTTAAATTTAAACTTCATGAATGAAAGGCAGAATTTGTACTAATTGCAGTTGGGTTGCAGTTTACCTTCCCAATTTGTGTGTGTGTGTGTGTGTGTGTGCTTGTGCGTGTGTGCGTACATGTGCGTGCATGCATG
>NW_011888884.1:2318043-2326118 GCF_000151845.1 Pteropus vampyrus | reverse complement strand
GTAAATCTACTTCAGGTGGTGAGGTATTGTGAAATGCACTTCCTTAATTTCCCACCTTCAGTTTTGTGCCAGGGGTTTTTATTAACAGGATTTCTGGAGAAGGAAAGAAACAGACTTGCTTTTATTGATCTCCATGAAATCAGTGAAGAAGTGTTAATAGAATGAGAAGTACTGACGTCAAAGTTAACAAATGCAACAGGAAATGTTCCTCACAATTTATTTTGTTTTAACTTAGAAACAAATCAACTGAAACAAATGCTCCCACTATCCAAAACCTTGTAGGATCCAGCAAATATAATCACTTCCTTTTTCATACCCACTTCTTTCCTTTCCACCCCATGTTATAGAAAAATACTTTCACATTTCCCACAAAATACTTCCTTTAGGAATTGTAGGAAATATTACCTATAACTTAAAGTTTGTTAATTAGCACAGGACCACTTACTTATAAAAAGACATGCATCCTCGTTTGCTGCAATAGATTTCAACTGCAATTGCTATTTGCATTATTTGATAATCAGGATTGACCTGTGACGCTTTCATTATCAATTAAGAAAATGCAAATCAGCCTGTATTGGTGGACCCATTAAATGGTCCAGGACTACTTCAGATAGTTCATGTCACTAAGTTTCTCATTTTCTCTATTTCCTTGCTGGCTCTCCATTTTTAACCTCATGGAGACTGTAAAAGACATCAAATACTGTAGTATGTTTCTAATTTATTTATACTTAAATCATCAAAATGCTCTTTTGTAAGAGTTATTTGATGTCCAAGTATCCTTATGGGGCCTTTTCATTAGCCTTGTCCCTGCCCCGGAAAAAAACAGGAAGTCGCAATTAGCCACAATTAAAAAGACTGAGCCAGAAAACAAGGTTTGAATTCAGTTCCACATCGGTCTCAGAACACTGTTGCCTCTCACCAAGTAGCCTCCTTGTTTTTCAAAGATGTTCCGGAACACAGCAGGCCCCTTTAAATTTAAACTTCATGAATGAAAGGCAGAATTTGTACTAATTGCAGTTGGGTTGCAGTTTACCTTCCCAATTTGTGTGTGTGTGTGTGTGTGTGTGTGTGTGTGTGCGTGTGCGTGTGTGCGTACACGTGCGTGCATGCATGTGCGTGCATGTGTGCGTGCGTGCGTGCGTGCGTGCGTGTGTGTGTGTGTTGGGGGTAGCTTAAAATCCCTTCAGAAAGAAGCATAAATTGAAGGGGGTAAAGAGTTTTAACTTTGCTACCGAGGTATGCTGATTTCCTTTGAGCTGAATCAGAGAGATTTACAGCCAAAATGAAATTCTCACAACTACGAACTTGAGAAAAAAATTACTAGAGGGAAGTTTCTCAAGTCTCCATTTTCCCCCATGAATGTAAATTATTAGATCTTTGGCCTATCATTAGTTATTTGTAGTAAGCTAAGACAATAGCAGCTGATGAAGAGAAAATTATATCTTCTCTCAGTGTAGATGGAATAGGCCAGTTTTTCCTAAGGTTTTGTTTCAGCGACCATAATCTCCAGGTATTCTGCTTCCTGCATGAGTCTAAGATTGCCTAAATTATCCTTCAGGATCCAATCAGGAGACAGAAATCATATCAGCTGTTTGAAGAGAGAAAATTTAAAATAAAGGACTGTTGAAATAGGCATAAAGTTAAGTAGGTAGCAAAGAGTAAGAACAGAACTCGAAGGTGTCACAGAGGTAGCAGTGTTGAGAAGCCACCATCAGTCAGTCCTCAGGCTGAGGGAACAAAGGAACAGTTCGGAAGTAGTAAAATGTAGAAGCCCCAAGGAGATGACTTTCCTGAGGAAGGGTCGCTGTGGCCAGTGCTGGTGTCTCTGAGCTCAGAAGACGAGCTCTGCACTGGCAGGCTGGTCACCATGTCTGAGGTGGACATGATGAAGCTGGACCTTAGACTGTTGAAAAACTGCAACCCAGATTCAGGGGACGCCAGAGGAAGAACAGGCTGGGATGCCACAGGAAAGGAGTCGGACGGGAAAGGAGTCTCTCCCCACTAGCGCCCCCAGAATCTGTCATGGAGCCAGCGTGCAAAGTAGAAAAGAGTTTTCCAAGCTCCCTGCCCCAGCTCCACAAAGTGGGATGTAGTAGGTAGGTCTGGAGATGAGAGACAATACTTAATAACTGGTCCTCTGAGATGTAAAGTAATTTAGGAGGATGCTAAAGCTGCTGAACTATCATTCCCATTATAAAAAAGCAGGCTCAGAAAAGTGAGTGCTGCAACTAGATCCAACAGTCAGTAATAATAATATCGACATTTACCAAATGCTTATGTCCATGGTTCTAAGTGTCTTATGTGTGTTCATTCTTTACAATAGCCTTTAAATCTTTATAATAACCTTGTGAGGTAGGTCCTACCATGAGCACACTTCTACGTATTAGGAAACTGCTGTACAGAATGGTTAAATAAGTTGACTAACGTTGCTCAGCAAATAAGAGATGGATGGGAATTTAAGCCCAGGTAGTCTAGCTCTGAAACCTACAGTCTTAACCATTATACAATGCCACCATTCCAATATCTGTCCTCATGTATTGAGCTGCCTCTATGAATTAGTAATAATAGCTAATTACACGATAGAGTGAATTAACTATGGCCATGACCTATTCTAAGAGCAGGTATGTATTAAATAACTAAATTCTCGAAGCAACTGGGTGAGGTAAGTAATATTATATTTTCTTTGTTTTACAAACGAGTAAATTGAGGCATGGAGAAGATAAGTCATTATTAGCTCAAAGTCTCAGACCAAGTAAGAGGCTGAGCTGTGACTGAGTCCACACTGTCTGGTCAGGGAGCTCACGCTTGCAACCATGATACTAGAACACATAATAAAGTAAGCCTCCATAATGAAGAATTTACAGCATCTCTTCTTGAAAACCCTTTGGCTAGTTACAAAAAATGGGTCATTTATTCCCATCTTTTTAGACAAACTCCCATCTTGTTAGACATATTTCGTAATGCAGACTTTTACCAATCAAGATTGCTCTTCCTTTTAGATTCTTGAAGAGAATGAAAGAAGCTTTGCTTTATGTCATGGTCCAAAACACAGGCGTTTCACCGAAGATTATACATTTAAGAAAACTGAAAATGCTTGAGTCAGTGTTTCTTCACGGCCTCAGTCACCCTAGTAAGGCTTCCCCTCCCTGTGCAGCAACATCAGATTAGAGCAGTAACATTCCACTGATCCTACTACCTGTGGCTCTTCTCTAGATCTGAGTCGTTTCCTGAGAGTTCAGACACCAAGTGAAGTAGCCAAACATCCCGCTCTCCTGTGCCACTTAGCCCGCCCGGCCTAAGCAGAGCGGCCCTCGCAGATGTTCTACTCTGAAAATAAAATGGCCAAAATGCTTTCCCATCTATAAACTTTAATCCACTTCACCAGAAGACTGTGACTGGCCTCTAGCACAATGCCTGGCCCCATAGTAAGAGTTTAGTGAGTGTTTCTTTGATGAGTTGAGAAAATTAATTAACAAATGGTCTTCCCAGAATCTATAAAGATACACATATATCATAATAATTGGGTGAAAGCATATCTCTCTTGGACTCCAACAAAGAGAGTAAAACCTTTGAAATTACAAAAGTATTCCTAGATAAGAGTGTTTCTTCTGAAAGGAAATCTCCCAGCTAAGACCCCAAGAACAGTGATTTACTGAAGATCTAAAATGTATTACCATGATTTAGAGCAACACTGTGTTTCTATATCCCTTTAAAGATGATTCACTCTATTTTTCAGTAGAAATGTAGCTAAAAAACAGCCAAGATCTTTACCAATTTACGTATTTAGCTTTGTGATACTGCCTATCCTTTTCAATGGTTATTAGTTATATTTTTAACATAGATTGCTTTAGTCTTTTCTGAAGTATTTATTTAGGATCTACTTTATTCATCTCTTTCTATTTAAATGTATATATGTACACATGTGTGTACAGATAGCTAATAATTCATTTCTTTGACTAAAATTATAGGTGATTTCTATGTATTTCTGTTCTATTTTTTTTATTTCCTTGAGCCTTATTACTACCTATTTTATAACGAAAAACTGATCTGTGAAATGTTCAAGAAGGAAAATTTGTGAGATTATTTCCTTTCCAAAGGAATTATTTATTTTTGTTTTGCAAGAAGGGCATATTTCTCTAAAGCTTTCTAAATATGATTTGTTCAACCTTTATTTACACAAAGCATATCAGAAACCCATTCGCTGTCTGAAATAAAGTTATACCTATTTAATCACACACATATTCAAGCAATTAAAATTCAAATAATATTTAAATGAAGTAGAAAAACATCTTTTGTAGGCGAAAGATAAGAATTATATTAACACTGAATAATGATAATTTAACGAAACAAAAGGACACAGGAAAGAATATAAGGTTCCTAAAAATCAGTAATAAGATCATGTCAAATTACTAGCCTTTTTATACATTGCATTCATTATAGTATAAGTGGTCTTTGAGAAATTATAATATACATTACAAAGAATATGAAAATAAGAAGGGGGGTTGGAGAAGAGAGAGGAGGAGGGGGAGGAGGGAGAGGGGAGGGAGGAGGAAGAGGATAAAGAGGGAGAAGAAGGTGGGTAGTGAAAACCACACATAGTCCAGGAAAAAAAACACTGCTGAAATTTTATAACTACCCTTCTAATCTCTTGTCTGTGCACACACATACTTGCACATAAATAAATGCATAGTTTTCCTTTCCAAAACTTAGCTCATACTGAACATACTGTTTTGTAACCTGCCAGGCCTTTTTTCAACCCCGAAATTCACAACTCAAGCCCTTGAGGCAAACTCTGAAAGAAAGGGAGGAAGGGCTTGAATAGCAATCTTATAAGAAAAAGAAAGGGAAGGAAAAGTGGAAGGCAATTGAGATCAAAGGAGACAGAGGATATGGAGCTGAAAGGATATCACAAAGGAAGCAAAAGATAAAGACGGACTTTTCCAATTTAAACTCCATTTTCTAATTTTCTTAATTGCATCAACATTGCACTATTGTGTGTTTTGGGAAATTCTACTCCGCCATTCAATCTTCCTCTCCTCTTCTTCCTCCCCCTTCCCTCTGTGGCTGGAGCAGTTCACTGCACAGTGCAGAGATGCCAGCCACTGGAGCCAAATTCAATTCCAAATCCAAACATAAGCAACGTTTGCGAATCAAGACTCCTTTGAGGTTCACCCAACTCCAATTTTACCAGTTCCCTCCGGGGAAAGATTTCCCTTTGAAGCTTCTGTGTATCCAAGTGCATTCTGGGATGCAGGTTTGGGTTTTTGGTGTGGGGCAATTTACATATAGAATGAACGTGCTTTGTGCCTCACCCTCTACTTACTTTATGTGTGCAAGGCCTGTGACAATGTATAGTGAAGTCAGTACTTGAAGGCATGGCTGGAAAACATTTTTGTTCGTGTGCATCTAAATTAAAATTTAAAAGGCAAATCAAGAATATTGAATTAACCCAGATGTTGTAAAGTTAATATGCATGTTGATTTCTTCAGAAATGCTCCTAAGCTTAAAAAAAGGGCGGGAGGGGGGGCGGGCAGGGAGGAAGAGAGTTTGAAATGAAACTTATTTTTAAATGGTAGTTTTAAAACTGTTAATTGTATCAAGCATTGTCTCGCAGATAAATGCCACAGGCCACAACTTGAAATGCTTAAACCAAAAAAAAAAAAAAATTTTTTTCCTAAAGAAAATAGCCTACAAAACTATGTGAATTAGAGCATGTTTCTAAGTATACTTGGAACAGGGAGAGTGTAGTTGAAGCAAGTTTAAGGGACTCTACCTGCCTGAAAGGCCTGAAAGCACAACTGGAAAAATAAATAAACTTGATCTTAAAGTAAACCTGGAGTTGGGGGAGGGGTGAGGATGGTACCTGTTCTGAGAATTACATGCTGACAAAGCCCACGTGTCAGGGGGGCCAGCAACATTCGCTGGTGATTACATTATCATTTTGTTGGTAAGCTGAATCCAAAGAGAAATCTCTAAACCCACCTAGGAACCTGAGTCCCTTCCGTTCCTGGCCTTCTTAGAGGCATCTTTCCTCTGCCTTTATACCAGGTCAAAATGACTTATGACCAAAAAAAAACAGAGAGAGAAAGAAAGCAAGAGCGAGAAAAGGTGTTGACATTTTCAATCTGGGTCTTGGTTGACTCCATTCTTAATCCCCCTACCATGCACACCTGTTTAAATGTGTCCTCTCGGATTAAATTCTGAGGAGGCTGAGAGTCTGTCTCCTGGTTTAACCCGTAGGCACCACTCCCCAGGGCCTCATAATGATGTCACACACCCAATGTGAACTCAGGAAATATTTGACAAGCATGGCCTGCATTATTGTTTCCTTCTTAAATTATTGAGAACAGATTTGGGAATGGACCTGCAGAATTATGTCTCCTGGGCCTCTAAGAGTCTTTATTTTATACACAATTATTTTGCATTATCCTGGGCAGTTTCATTTGGTTGTTTGATCATAAATAAATACTATTTGGTTGACCCACCATCATAAATTTTCTCAAAATACATCAATACTTTGAAAATAAATACCTATTCTTTACATTATCCTGTTTTCTTTCCTTTGCAGGTCCTAGCATTTACTTGTCAAATTGGAATTTCCATCCTAACAAAAATTCCCATATTGCATGTATTGGATTTTTAATTATTATTCTCCCTGGGCTTCCCTAAAAGACATATGCTTTTGACACAATATGCATCTGTAAAATAATAGTGTGTACATAGCATTTTATAAACAAATGTGTTGGGCAAATTAAAGTGTACTTTTATGATCAGAAGAATCATCATCCCCTTAAAAACTATACTAAGCTTATATTATTTGCCAGTAATGAAACAATAGTGAAAGGTGAGATGTGGTGAGGAATAAGACATAGTCCCTTTACCATTCTAAGGAAACTATATGTATTTTGCAAACTAAAACTTTGTGCTTAAAACTATATCCATTTCATCCTATTATGAGTTAAATGAAATTAGCATGGCTCTAAGTTTTACTTAAATTAGGTAAGAAACTGAGAAGACTGATCACAAGATTGTTAATGAGTAGTAAGTCCACGGTATGAAGTAAAGCTATCAGTCCATATAAGATGAATGATAAGTTATAGCAATCACTGTTATTCTCTCTACAAAATTCAGACAGCTGCAATACAGAAGAAAGAGTGTCTACTTCGGGTCAAAAGTCCTAGTTCCTTCTGGTTTCCAGAAAAGCACATAAGGAGCTTGAAAGTCACCACTCTATCTTAACAACAAGTCAAAAGCTGAACAAACTGGAAAAAACCAACAACTCTTCATAGATCTCCCAGAGATGAGAGACCACAAGACAAACTGCTGCCCCCAAAACTGGAGAGATAGATAGGTGGATGCAGAGAATCACAACTTTCCAGAACAGAAACCTGAGAGGCAGACACTTCCTGGGAACCAATGTGAGGGCAGGAAAGCTTGAGCTGTGATTGATGAATTGCTGGAGGCTTAATGTGGACAACCCTGAGAGTCCAAACACCAAGAGGACACGATCACAGGGAGGCCTCAACTCCTGGAGCTCTCACAGGTTTTCACGCTGAGTATCAGAGAAAAATCCCCTCATTCTTCTAACAATAAGATAGGAAATGGACCAATTTGTTGAAAGATACAATTAACCAAAACTCACGCAAGAAGAAATAAACAATCTAAATAGGCTTATATCTATTGGAGAAAATGTATCAATAATTAATAACATTCCAAACCCAAAAGCTGTGTAGGCCCAGATGGGCACACTGGTGAATTCCACCAAACATTTAAGGAAGCTATAACAATTCTCTACAATCTCTTCCAGAAAATAAAAGTAGAGGGAATACTTTCTAACTCATTCTATGAGAACAGCACTATACTAATACCAAAACCAGACAAAGACATTATAAGAAAACTATGGACCAATACTTCTCATAACCATGGAAGGAAAAATCCTCAAAAAAGTATTAGCAAATTTAATCTAGGAATGTATAAAAAAGAACTATATGCCATAACCAAGTGGGATTTATCCCAGGTATGCGAGGCTGGTTCAACAATTAAAAATCAATTAATGTAATCCATTATATCAAGAG
>NW_011888884.1:2314075-2317993 GCF_000151845.1 Pteropus vampyrus | reverse complement strand
CATCCTATTATGAGTTAAATGAAATTAGCATGGCTCTAAGTTTTACTTAAATTAGGTAAGAAACTGAGAAGACTGATCACAAGATTGTTAATGAGTAGTAAGTCCACGGTATGAAGTAAAGCTATCAGTCCATATAAGATGAATGATAAGTTATAGCAATCACTGTTATTCTCTCTACAAAATTCAGACAGCTGCAATACAGAAGAAAGAGTGTCTACTTCGGGTCAAAAGTCCTAGTTCCTTCTGGTTTCCAGAAAAGCACATAAGGAGCTTGAAAGTCACCACTCTATCTTAACAACAAGTCAAAAGCTGAACAAACTGGAAAAAACCAACAACTCTTCATAGATCTCCCAGAGATGAGAGACCACAAGACAAACTGCTGCCCCCAAAACTGGAGAGATAGATAGGTGGATGCAGAGAATCACAACTTTCCAGAACAGAAACCTGAGAGGCAGACACTTCCTGGGAACCAATGTGAGGGCAGGAAAGCTTGAGCTGTGATTGATGAATTGCTGGAGGCTTAATGTGGACAACCCTGAGAGTCCAAACACCAAGAGGACACGATCACAGGGAGGCCTCAACTCCTGGAGCTCTCACAGGTTTTCACGCTGAGTATCAGAGAAAAATCCCCTCATTCTTCTAACAATAAGATAGGAAATGGACCAATTTGTTGAAAGATACAATTAACCAAAACTCACGCAAGAAGAAATAAACAATCTAAATAGGCTTATATCTATTGGAGAAAATGTATCAATAATTAATAACATTCCAAACCCAAAAGCTGTGTAGGCCCAGATGGGCACACTGGTGAATTCCACCAAACATTTAAGGAAGCTATAACAATTCTCTACAATCTCTTCCAGAAAATAAAAGTAGAGGGAATACTTTCTAACTCATTCTATGAGAACAGCACTATACTAATACCAAAACCAGACAAAGACATTATAAGAAAACTATGGACCAATACTTCTCATAACCATGGAAGGAAAAATCCTCAAAAAAGTATTAGCAAATTTAATCTAGGAATGTATAAAAAAGAACTATATGCCATAACCAAGTGGGATTTATCCCAGGTATGCGAGGCTGGTTCAACAATTAAAAATCAATTAATGTAATCCATTATATCAAGAGGCTAAAAAAGAAAAATCACATAATCATATCAATAGATGCAGAAAAAGCACTTGAAAAAAATCCAACACCCACTCATGATTTTTAAAAAACCTCAGCAAACTAGGAATAAAAGGGAACTTCCAATTCAACTTGATAAAGAACATCTATAAAAACCTACAGCTAACGTTGTACTTCATGGTAAGCTTTCCGGCTAAGATCAGGAACAAGTCAAGGCTGTCTCCTCTCAATGCTGTCTCCTCTCAACGCTGCTTGTCGACAACATACTGGAAGTTCTGGCTAATATAATGAGACAAGAAAAGGAAATAAAAGGTATACGAGAGGGAATGAAGAAATAAAACTCTCTTTGCTCACAGACGACATGATCGTCTATGTAGAAAAGCCAAAAGAATTAAAGAAAAAAACTTCTGGAACTAATAAGCAATTATAGCAAGTTGCAGAAAATAAGATTAATATAAAAGAAATCAATCCCTTTCCTATATACTAGCGATGAACAAATGGAATTTGAAATTAAAAACACATTATTATTTATATTAGCACTGAAAAATTATATACTTAGGTATAAATATAATGAAATATGTACAAGATCTACATGAGAAAAACTATAAAACTAATGAGAGATATCAAATAACTAAATAAATGGAGAGATATTTCATATTCATGGAAAGGAAAATTCAGTATTTTCAAGGTGTCTGTTCTTCACAATTTGACCTACAAATTCAATGCAATCCTAATCAAAATCACAGCAAGTTATTTTATGATTGTCAATAAAATGATTCTAAAGCAGACAGAGAGAAGGAAAAGACCCAGAATAGCCAACTCAAATAAGAACAAAGTTGGAGGACTTAACGTTATTCCAATTTTAAGACTTAGCTTAAAACTACAGTAATCAAGACATTGTGGTACTGGTGAAAGAATAGACAAATAGACCAATGAACAGAACTGAGAGCCCAGAAACAGACCCACACAAAACAATCACATGATCTTTGACAAAGGAGAAAAATCAGCACAATGGAACAAAGATAGTCTTTTCAACAAATAGTACTGAAACAGACAGACATAAACACGCAAAAAACTGAAACTAGAAACTTACGCCTTTCGCAAAAATGAATTCAAGATGGATCATAGGCCTAAATGTAAAATGCAAAACTATAAAACTCCTATAAGATAACAAAGGAGAAAACCCAGATGACCGTGGGGATGACAATGATTTTTTCGATACAATACCAAAGATGCAATCTAAAATAATTGATAAGCTGGAATTAATGAAAATTTAAAATTTCTCCAGCACAAAAAACATCAAGAGAATGAGAAAATAAGCCACAGATTGGGAAAAAATATTTACAAAAGACATATCTGATAAAGGACTATTATCCAAACTATACAAAGACCTCTCAAAATGTAGCAATAGGAAAATGAACAGTCTGATTAGAAATTGGGCAAAAGACCTAACAGACACATCACCAAAGATGATATACAGATGGCAAGCAAGCATATGAAATAATGCGCAACATCGTATGTCATTAGGAAATTGCATATTAAAAAAATGAGATACCATTACATATCTCTTAGGACGGTACAGCTGCTTTGGAAGACACTTTGTTAGTTTCTTACAAATTTCAACATACTTTTACCATACAATCCGGCAATCACACTCTTTGGTTCTTACCCAAAGAAGTTGAAATTTATGTCCACACAAAGACCTGCACACAGAGATTTATAGCAACTAGATTCATAATTGCCAAAACTTGGAAGCAACCAAGATATCTTTCAGTGAATAAACTGTGGTCTATCCAGACAATGGTATATTATTCAACACCTAAAAGAAATGAGTTATCAAACTATAAAAAGACACATAGGAAACTTCAATGCAAATTACTGAGTGAAAGAAATCAATCTAAAAAGGCTGCATACTGTATGATTACAAGTTATGATATTCTGGTAAAGAAAAAACTATGGAAATAGTAGAAATATTGGTGGTTTCCAGGAGCTTGGAGAGAGTGAAAAATTAATAGGCACAGCATGGATTTTTGGAGCAGTGAAACTATTCTGTATGATAACACAATAGTGGACACATGCCATTATACATTTGTGAAAATCCAAGAAAGTATACCGCCAAGAAACCTATTACGAACTATGGACTTTGGGTGATAAGGATATGTCAAAGTAGGTTCATCAGTTGTAACAAATGTATCACTTGGGTGTAAGCAAGGATGTTAATAGTGGGGGAGACAGCCCTGTATAAGGACAGAGGATATATGGGAAATCTCTGTATTTTCTGTTCAATTTTGCTATGAACCTAAAACTGCTCCAAGAAATAAAGTTTATTAATTAAAAAGAAGAAGTCCTGGGTTTGAGTTCTAACTTTGCTACTTACTAGTAGAGTAGCTCTGGGCTAGTCAACTTATTAGGCCTTAAAAACTGCTGGTACAAGTGGTATTTATTTCCTAGTCTCGCCAAGAGACTGCAGTGAAAAACTGCATGTGAGAACACATTGGAAAGTTCTATAGACCTGTGCCTTTGGCTTCCTATAGAGACAACCAAACTGTTTCTCATCATTTTCCACTGAGCAAGCACTGGTGGTTGCAGATGTGGAAATACCTCATCCTTTTACGATCTTAAAGAAATTAGCACGAGCTCTGAGAAAATCCCAAACAAAAGATGATGAAACTTCTCTGGATGCCAAGGAAGCAGCTGGCACCATAAACACTGTGAGAGCTTGGCTGGCATGCCTCCCTCCACTGTGCTGCCAAACGCCCTTGATGCGGGGACCTGGACTTGCAGTGGAGA
>NW_011888884.1:2271608-2312590 GCF_000151845.1 Pteropus vampyrus | reverse complement strand
AGAAAAAATGGAATTAATCAGTATGTGTGTCCAAGCAGGGCAGCTGAGGCTAGTCTTCTGACTGATCCAAACCCAACAAGCATTTACGGAGGACATACTATATGCAAGGCATGCTGGTGGAAAATCAGCAGCAAGGTAGTGTCCTCAGACCTTAATTAGATAAGATTAAATTAACGAATAAACCAAAAACAAGCCACACAAATATATGCACATAAGTCTTCTTAATAATACCTATGTGTAACATAGGTGCAATACGGTTGTATATAAACTCCCAGAAGATTAAACTTCACAAATACACAAATCTGATCATTTCGCCATGCCATTTTGCAATCCTACTGGAAAAACAAAATAAAGATTTAAGGCATGGAATATACCTGCCTACCAATCCACCTACCTACCTTGTTTTCTTCCTTCCATGTATCCATCCACCATCTATGGTATATTCCCCTAAAGTCAACCTGTCGCTCTAACTTCAGAAGCTAGAATCAGTTCGTCTTTTTAGTACTAGAGTAGAATTCTGATTGAAACCTAGGTGCTGCAGACAATTCCTGCTTCCGCCACCACCCCTCCCCAGTCCAAGCCCCCATCATTTCTCAGCTGGACAACTGCAATAGCCTTCTAATTGATCTCCTCTTGCCCCCTTAAAATTCATCCTCACATTGAAGCCGGAATGACATTTTCAAAGTATATCAGATCATGTCACTCACCCTGTTAAAGCCCTCCAAACTGCACTGACAAGAAAACCCAGAGTGCTCCTCGTGACATCAGACTCTACTCTAACTGGCCCCAACACAACCTCATCTGCACCTTTCCGCCTCTATCACTTTATTCCAGCTTTTCTCTTCCTTAAACATACCAAGCTTTTTCCAAGTTAACATCTCTTGGACCTGCCATTTTATCTTTTCCAGATCCTTCCCAACAGTCCCCTCCTCTTTCTTCCTGGATTAGATTGAATGCCACCTCCCCAGCCACCCGGCCTAAAGTGAGCCGTGCCCTCTTCAACCATTCATTCATTCCCTATCACCTCTCCTTGCTCATTTTCTTCATAGCATTTATGACCTTCTCAAGTCACTTTGTTATTTCTCTCTCCCCTACCATGAGGTCATACAGGGTCCTCAGCACCCAACACACAGCCTGACTTAGAGAAAGCAATCAGTAAACATTTGCTGAATAAATAGGGAAATCCACTCATCACTCATGTTTTCTTGCAAGGCTGTGAATGTGAACCAGGTGCTAGAGATTTAGAGATGAAATAATTCAGTCCTCAAAGGGCTCATAGTCTAGTAGCAATACAGGTAAAAACAAAAATCTATAATACAATGAGGAAATGGCTACAATGGAGGGAGGTATGATATACAGTGGAGGAGAGTGTCACAGAGGAGAAAAATGAGCTGAACATCGGTGGATTAGCAGAGATTTTGCAGGAGGACAAGGGGTTTCAGCCAGCAGGACTAGCGATCACAGAGGCATGGAAATAAGAAAGAGCACAGTAGATATAGAGAGCATAAAGTGCATCCTGTTGCTGAATTGTAAAGCTCTGGACACCTAGC
Source organism: Pteropus vampyrus (assembly GCF_000151845.1). Lineage (NCBI taxonomy): Eukaryota > Metazoa > Chordata > Mammalia > Chiroptera > Pteropodidae > Pteropus > Pteropus vampyrus. Next base: position 2,311,040 of record NW_011888884.1, on the reverse strand, counting down.
TATAAAAAAAAAAAAAATTGTGGTAGAAAACACAGCTGAGTTCCTGATGCCAGGTCCCTAGAATGTTGTAGAATGATCTTTACTAAACAAGCACTCATTAAATATATTCATTGATCCATTCATTCTTATGCAAGAAATGAGACTAAGTATTAGATAAGAACAAGATCATGCACAGCTTCATATGCTAGAATAATGTGTTTATTTTATCCAGTGGGGGAGGGGAAATTACTAAATGACTGAGTATGTTTTGTTTTTTGTCTTTGCTCTCCCTGGCAGCAACAGGGAGGATGCTCAGAGGCGTTGAGATTAGGAAACTGTTTAGGCATCCATAGACAAGGGTACTATTGCTATGACTTTAAAACATCCCTTCGGAAGCATGTTATTTGTGTTCACTCATAAAACAATTAAATTGCAAAGTTTAGCCTTTTTTTCAGACCAAATCATAACTATAAAGAATAATCTATGTGTTTCTTCATCTGAACTTTTTCTTCCCCTTCCTAAAGCATTCCTGTCTACAAAGTTACCAAAAATGTTTTTCATTGGAAATTCAAAATATGGCTCATATATGTATGTGAGACATAAGCTTACATTCTTTTTAAAAATTAATACACTATACTTGTTAGTGCAGTTTCAGGTTTACAGAAAAACTGAACAGAAAGTATGAAGTTTCCACATTATCCTCCTCTCCCCCCAGTTCCCCCTATTATTAACATCTTGCATGTTTGTGGTACATTTGTTATCATGATGAACCAATACATCAACTACATTCCATAATTTGTATTTACGTTTACTCTGTGTGTTACAAAGTCCTATGGGTTTGGCAAATGTGGAATGGCATGTACCACCATTATAGTACCATACAAAATAGTTTCACTGCCCTAAAAATCCCTCGTGCTCTAATTATTCATCACCTCCCCTCCCTGGGCAATCACTGATCTTTTGACTCTTCATAGCTTTGCCTTTTCCAGAATGTCATATAGATGGAAATACATTGTATGTAGTCTTTTCAGACTGACATTTTTCACTTAGCAATATGCATTTTAGGTTCTCCACATCTTTTCATGGCTTGATAATTCATTTCTTTTTATTGCTGAATAATATTCCATTGTCTGGATGTATCATAGTTTGTTTAAAAGATGTCCTGATTTCTTCCAATTTTTGGAAATAATTGATAAAGCTCCTATAAAAATTCATGTGCAGGTTTTTGTGTGAGCATAAGTTTTCAATTCTTTTGGGTAAATAACTAGGAGCATGACTGCTGGATTATATGGTAAGAACATACTTAGATTTATAAATAATTGCCAGTGTCTTCCAAAGTGTCCTCACCATTTTGCATTCCAATCGGCAATGGATGAGAGTTCCTGTTGTTCCCCATGCTTGCCAGCATTTGGTGTTGTTAGTGTTTTGTATTTTAGGCATTCTAATAGATACGTAGTGGTATCTCATTGTTTTAATTTGTAATTCTCTAAAGACATATGATATCGAGCATCGTTTCATATGCTTATTTGTCATTTGTACATCATCTTTAACTAATGGGTCAAAGAAGAAATTAAAAGATAAGTCAGAAAACACTTTTAGATGAAGGAAGACCAAACACAGCATAACAAAAATATAATGAAAGTTATGCTTAGAGGGGAAGTTATAGAAGAATCACCTGTGAAGAAGTAGAAGAAAAAAAAACAGAGAAAACAGGAAGAGGATGGGATGGAGGAAAGGAGAGGGGGAGAGGTTGTTCTCAAACCAATAACCTAACTTCCTATCTTAGGAAACTAGAAAAGGACAAGCAAACTAAACCTAAAGCAAGCAGTAGAAATAAAATAATAAATATTAAAGCCAAAATTAATGAAACCAAAAATTGGTACCTTGAAAAGATCAACAAAATTGACAAACCTTTAGTTAAACAGACCAAGAAAAAAAGAAAGGTAACTCAAATTACTAAAATCAGGAATGAAAAAGAAGACATTGCTATTGACGTTAAAGAAATAAAAGAATTATAAGGAAATACTATAACCAACTGTGTACCAACAAATTAGATAACCTAGATGAAATGGGCAAATTCTCAGAAAAACGCAAACCACCAAAACTGACTCAAGAATAAATAATTTGAACCTATAAAATGTAAAGAGATTGAATTATTAATTAAATCAGGTTGTCTGATTTGCCAAATACTCCTCATTGTTTCCATTTTTAAGAATTTTTTTGGTCAGCGGAGAAGATTTCCAAGACATGATGTAAAATGCTTTGCCCCTCTAGCTACGGACAGGGCTATCAAAACTGAGTGCTATACTGTTCCCATCTGCTATAACATTTGGTTCCCCCCAAACCCCCCACAAAAAAAAATGCTAATAGCCATTTGTAATTCTCTCCTAGGTTTCAGGACCCAAAACAGTTCTAACTGACCTAATATTTAATCTTCATAAAATCAGTAAGATGGTGGCTTTTGGCATCAAACCTAGTAGAAAATTCCAACTCTTCTGCTTATATTTGCATGTGGGGCCTGGGACAAGTGTCTGACAATCCATTTCTTCATGCTATGGAACACAATAGGAATCATATTGCTTTCTTCTAGTATTACAAAGAATAAATGGGGTAGTATCCAAAAGTGTGTAACTTAACAATCAGCTTCTATATATATTGATTGGCTTCTATATATCTGAGCTAGAGGATACAATTGTAAGGACAATATGGTTCCTTCATGGAGGCAACAGAGTTGTTTGGAAGACACTTTCAATAATAATTAACAGTCTTTTCTTCATTTCTGTGCTTAATATGGAATTTAAAAATTTTTAATTAATAACACAATGAATCAATAGCCTCTACATAACCTCATGGTTAACAGCAAAAATGACTAATGATTTCATAGGTGGCAAAATGCAAGTTGATAAAGTTTTTTTCCTCTTTAGAGAAGTTCTTTATGTATCTCTTGAGAATAAAGAATAGAGAAAATCACTATAAAAGTTGGGTTAAAATACTAACTTCTTGTACATATGAATGAAATAAAATATGTAGAAGGGTTTATACATTTTCCAAAAATTGTAAGTATTGAATGAGGTTTGTAGAACTCAAATCTTTATGAACCATCTTGAAAATAATTCAGCAAAATAATCTGCAGCTCAGAAACAAGACCATAGGGACAAAGAATTTTGGTACCCAAAGAAAAAAGGTTAAGAATGGTTATAGGGTATGGGACAGAAACACATTCCAAATGAAGTGTGACCCATGGCAGAACTCAGAGGTGCAAAAGATATGGCAAGATCTTTATGGCCACAGAAAACCTAAAAGTACCTTCCATCTACATATACACAATGGAATCTTACTCAGCCATGAAAAAGAATAAAATCTTGCCATCTACAACAACATGGGTGGACCTAGAGGGTGTTGTGCTGAGTGGAGTCAGACAGAGATATGATTTCATTTACATGTGGAATCTAAAGAACAAAATAAACATGCAAAACAGAAATAAACTCGTAGATACAGAGAACAATATGAGGGTTGCCAAATGGGAGGGTGGTTGAGGGGTAAATGAAAAAGGGGAAGAGATTAAAAAGTACAAATTTGTAGTTATTACAAAATAGTCTGGGGGATGGAAAGTATAGTATAAGAATATAGTCAATAATATTGTAATAATTATGTATGGTGTCAAATGGGTACTAGATTTATCAGGATGACCACATTATAAGTTATATAAACTTAGTCTAATTATTATGTTGTACATCTGAAACTAATATAATATTGTATGCCAATTGTAATTGAAAATTTTTTTAAATTATTTTTAAAAATAATAAAAGAATAAAAACAAATAAAGTACCTTCTACCACTGGGGAAAGTAATGCTTAAAGTAAGTGGCAAATGACAATCTGTCTGGGTGAGACAAAGGCAAGGAAAAGTACAGTCTGTTGGAATGACACAATTTCAAAATGATGACAACGTCTAGTCATAAGAAGAAACGCTTTCCTCAGAGGATTCCCTGATTTTTGAGCTGATACTTGCCCTAACTCTGAAATAACTTAGAATCATCTAGTGAAATAACTTAGAATACTTAGGTTTTTAAAAGCCAAAACTAAGAAATGGTTAAAAACATAAATCAGTGAAGATGTAGGATGATGTGGGAAAAAAATCTGCCTATGATCTTACCTGAAATACATTTTAAAACTCTTAGATAATATAAAGATGCTTTCAATTCGATCAATCATTTGATACAGTGACTACCCCAAGGCGCTGGTTTGGCATTATAGGGAGAAAAATGTTAGGGTAAGGAAGAATGAAAACTACTAGCTGTGGAGGTGAGGACTGGGGCTGAGCAAGGGGCCTATGCATTTCTAACGGAGAAGAGAAGAATGTGCAGTGGTATGCTAGAGCCAGCTAGCACCACTGGAGAAAGCCAACTGTGTACATCTTTTCCCAACTCTGTTGTTCTTTTTTTTTTTTGAGGTAACATTTGTTTATGACATTATAAGTTTTAGGTGTGCAACACTATAATTTGAAATCTGTATATACTACATCGTACTCACCACCAAAAGTCTAACTTCCATCTGCCAACATACAATTGACTCTTTTTACCCATTTTGCCCTCCCTTCACCCGCCCTGCCCCTCTGGTAAGGCTTCCCAACTTCTTGCTCAGTGATGCCTCATTTGTAACTTGAAACTGGCCATGGTGGGAGTATTTACTCAATGGAAATCAGAAAATGGTACAGATCTCAGCATACTACTGGAACACACCAACCTCTGATTCTCCCAGTTGACCACAGTCTTTATGGATGGAGGCCAGGAAGAAAGACTGGTGGTGGCCAGGGTCCTACTAGCCAAACAAATATGAGTCTCAGTGCTGTATGGTGGCTGTGCTAACTAGTGGCTGTTAAGTCCTTGATAAAATTGTCCAAATTGCTCAAATTTATAAAAACATAAAAATAAAGCAGTGCAGACTACGCTTTCAGCAAAAAAAAAAAAAAAATTGAAAATGCTTCCAGCACCTTTGAGAAGAGATAAATCAGGCCCTAAAAGAGGTAGCTAATTTGCACACTGAATGCAGAAAAGAATTCAGAGACCAGAGAGCCAGCCCTGGACTGCCCTGACTTTCATCAGTGCATAGCCTTGAGCAATTCAGACACTCTTTTGGTTCTTCAACTAAAAGTCAAAATGAGACCAGTGGAGTTTTCTTTCTTTAGTTAATGGAACCCTTTTCTCAAATGACCTCTTATATACAATACCAATATTCTGTAGTAAGCTGTACAGTGTCATTTAAAAGGCATAGCCTCTGGAAGATCTCCAAGCTCCTCTGAAGACCTCAGGACATGGCGTGAAAGCCACTGAATTAGATTGTTTCCAAGAGTCCGTTTTCCCTTCCAGCACTGATAGTCTAAACAAGGAACTGGCTACTAGCTGCACTTCTCCCCATCCCAACACGAAACTACCGAGAGGGCTGAGCCTCCTCCCCTTCTACGCAATCGAAGGAGGTGGAGGGAGTGGAGTCAGAAGGCCCAGAGATGCCCAGGACTCCACTCCAAATGGGTTTTCAACCTGCAAATGGTTGATTCTTGACGAGTCTTTAAGTTAGAACTTGATGCTGAAATCATATCTGGGAAAGACCTCTTCGTCCCACTCCAAAAACTGACTGGTGTTGAGATTCTGGATGCATAGATGGGTTTCTCTTCCTATCCTGAAGTGATCTCGTCTTATATGAACATGGTGTGAAAACTGTAATTTTTATCAAGAGATAATGATTAAGGAGGGTTACATTTTCTTAAACTAACATCATTTCAGAGCTAACATCTCCTCTGTGGGGAGTTTTTCACTTAAAGATTATGATTTTAAGTGACCCAAATTCATGCAGAAAAAAGTAGTATGTCCCTAACAACCCATAGAATTACTAGAGGCCCAGAAGCTGATGCTGGATATCAGAAGATACACATTGACAGTCCATGGGCCAACTCTCATCTCTACAGAGTTAGAGTAATCTGGATGAGTTGCCGACATTTAAAATTTGGAGTCTATCACAAGAAAATACAAATTTTTGGCTTTTCTTGGGGACAACAAACAGGATATAGCAAAACTGGGCCCGCATTCCTACCTAGCAATGGTAAGCTGGACTGAGAGCTGTCCTTTCCTGTTTTCCACAGTCCTCATGCAGCGCCCATCCCCCCAACCTCCCATAACACCCATTTGGTTTCCTCCATGCCCTCGCTTGAGTTTGTACTCACTGATTTAAGGCTGTGCCAGATTGAAGTGCAAGAGACATTAGAACTTTCTAAGGATAGTGAAGAAAATTCTCAGACACAATACATTGAAAGTTGCTCAGGCCTGAGCCTTACCTGGTCCCTGGGCCCTGTCCCGAGGGACCGGAATGCTCCTTGCAGGCAAGCGCCCACTCTATTCGCATGCATACTGAAAACCTGAACTGCCTTTGGAGATGAGATGCGGAGTTTGTGGTTGAGCACATTTATTTCTGAACTTAATGATATGGAAAGCCACAAGCCTACTCACAGTATCAATTTTTCATAAAAAGAGAGGAAAGGAGGGAGGGAGGGAGGGAGGGAGGGAGGGGGAGAGAGAGAGAGAGAGAGAGAGAGAGAGAGAGAGAGAGAGAGACACTGACTACTGAGTCAAATGTTCCAAGAGCTCCTGGTCCAGGGAAACCTCTAGTATATTTATAGCTTGAATATACTGACAGGAATGCCTTGGTCAGTGAAAAAAAAAAAAAAAGAGCTACCAACCCTGAACATTTGTTATGCACTCTTTCCATCCTCACAATCTCCCAGTAGGATTTTATATTTACAGATGAGGAATTCAAAGCACAGAGAGGCTAAGTACTTAGCAAGTCACACAGCTTGTTACTTGACAGAACCAGCATTCACTGCACAGGCTGATTGCAAACCTCTGCTTTTTCTACTTTATGTGCAGACTTTTCACATTTAAAAATGGCCCTTTATACTCTCCAATGTAATTTCTGAAAGATTATTTCCCCTGAGCCCTGTTAAAAGTTTATGAGGTAGAGGAATTATTACCAACATTTTATACATGAAGAGCTGAGGCACATAGAATGTAAGTCTTACCTTAATAATTAGTAACTAAGAAGTAGTACCCAGGTTTGCTGACTTCTAATCAACTGTTCTCATTTCATCAGACTAAAAACCTACTTCAGGCTGAGTATCTGGGCCTTCCTCTTCAGACTGTTAATATTAAAGAGTCGTAAAGTCTTTATATTATAGAAATAGTTTGCATTTTATTTTTTAAAAAAGAATTTTTTTTGTACTTTGAAAAGAAGGCTGGAAAATGAAGAAAACAAAACTTTCAGACTAGTCTACTCATTAAAATAACCATGCTTCTTTTAAGGTAGCCAGTTAAACTTCTCTGTAACTGAGTTCTATTTATAATAGAGACAAATTTAGTCTTTGGTGGCAAAGGCAGTTGACATGGAAAATAGATCTGGGTAAAATACTTTTTTGTTTTTCAAAATAGTACAAACCCAGTTTAGAAGCAATAGAAGTTACCAAAAGGATGCCACAAGTTGAAATTCTTTAAAAAAAAAAAAAAAAAATGGTGGTAATGGGTCAAGGAAGCAGGGGGAGAGATCAGTGGTTTAAACAGATTGATTTTTAGTTTCAGAAAATATATTTTCTTCATCTGTATATGGTTTTACAGGTACAAAATTTCCATAAATAGGGATGTAAAAAAAGGCAAACCAGAACACTACAGAAATGGAATAAGTTGTTATAATATCCTGGAGAAACGCAGTCTCTCTGAATTCGGTCATGCCAGGAGAGCATCTTATAATTTTCCTTACAGTGTTTCCACTGAATTCATAGAAACTTCAAGTTGGAAGGAGCCATCTGTTCCACTCTCATATACACATGTCTCTTTCTTCTCTCATGACAATCCTCAGACAGTAGACGCCTGCAAGTCCAAATCCAATTTATTCTATAAAAGGAAAAGACTCTTATTTCCCACATTTGATATGAAGGCAGGGCTGTGAAATCCCTTCAAGAGGAAGGCACGTGTTGAGGGTGAGCTGCTAGCCTTAGAGAGTGTGGAGACCAGCAAAGCAGAAAGACTAGCTGATGACATGTCAGGGATTGCATCAGACCAGGGACAGCCACCCTGAGCTAGAAAGACGGATGAGAAAAGAGTGAAACTCCATTTTGGAAGATTCTTACAAGGATGGTCTCTGAAACAAGGAATGGATAGCCTTGGGGCATGGGTTCACAGTGAGTTCCAGAATACTGAGCTACAATTTCTTAAAGCTAGTCTACCCTTCTTCTCCTCGTCCCAAAGGTACACCTAGGTTTGATGCTTCAGGAAGAACTCAAGAAGCAACTGATTGCAGTAAAGGACAGGCTGCAGGAACAGGAATCCAGGCAAGTCACTGTACTGCAACAATTCACGAAGAACCAAAAGGTGCTTTCTCCTTAAGCTGGCCTGACAAGGACTTTGGCTCTGCAATCGGGGAGCAGATTCATCAGAATAGTGCTGACACGAATGGTCACCAATAGGGAAGCACTCACTGAACACATGCTTGGGGCTAGGAATGGTTCCAGGCCCTTCACCTGTACTAATGCAATCTTTTTCCTACAAAGAAAGTACTACTATTATCCCCATTGTTCAGACAAGGAAATCAAGGCACAAAGAGAGTAAGTAAGTAAATAGCTTCATAGCTAGTCACTAAGTCACATAACTAAAAGTAGCAGGGCTGGGGTAGGAATCATTATAGTAGAATAATAACCCTCCTTGAGATATTCATGACCTGATCCCCAGAACCTATGAATATGTTACCTAATATGGCAAAAGGGACTTTGCTAATAGGATTAAATTAAGGATCTTGAAATGGGATGATTATCCTGAATTATCCAAGTAGGCGTGATATAATCACAAGGGTCGTTATAAGAAGTAATAGGAGTCAGTAATAGCAGATGTGATGTCAAAAGCAAAGACTAGGAGTGACAGAAGGAATGGGCCATGAGCCAAGGAATGCAGATGGCTTCTAGAAGCTGAAAAGACAAGAAAATGGACTCTGCCCTGAAGCCTTCAGAAAGAATGCAGCCTCAACGACACCCTGATTTTAGACATCTTACCCTCAGAACTGCAAGAGAATGAAATGTGCATTGTTTTAAGCCACTAAGTTGGTGATAACTTGTTGCAGCAGCCATAGGAAATAGGCAACCTTACTCCAGAAACTGTTTTCTTAAATATTTGATTACATCATCTCTCCAGTGTTAGATGTCAAGACTTCTAGAAAGGATTCCATAAAAGGAGTTTCACATTGGCTTTAGGGTTTTCTTTGTTTAGTCTCATAGTACTCAGTGTATGTAGGACTTTAATTACTATTTTAGATTGATTACCATGCATACAAACCTCATAGGTAGCTCATACACATTGGCATGGCAGTATTATTGTTAAAATCTTGTACATTTTCTGTCAGTTCTAAGTAGACATTGAGATCCTCCCTGCTATTCTAGACACTTTGGTTTCTCCCCTCAGACCTCCAAGACCTTCCCACAATTCAGCCTCTAAAGAGTTAGAGCCTGTCAGGGGTGGCTCCCCACAAACCCAGACCCAATTCTGCAGCTGGGTTCATTCAGATGGTAGTGGCCACACCAAAACAGATGTTTAATATTCCGAGTATAACCCTCAAACATACACTTGCTGACTAATAACTTAGGACACCCTAGAAGCTTCCAAAGAATTTTTACTTATGACTATAGAGTTTCAGAAATCTTTTAAATGTTCAAATGAAAGCGAATTATCACTGAATTATAAATAGCATCTAGTATAACTACCTTTAGTAAAATGACTTTCTATAGAGTGCAACATTGAAACTCTCAGAAGCCCAAATGTAGGACTCTGAACCATGATGGCCTCAATAGAAAAGAAGCCACACCCAACAAACCATATCAGTGACTACCTCAACGGTTTGACTTTACTGTGTGCTCCCTTTTTAAGCGAAACTAGGTGGGCATCACCCTCCTTTTCCTCTCCTCTTAACTAGAACAAGAGAACTTGAGAATCAGATAAGTAAGCTGTGTATGAAGTATTACGAAATGTCTTTAACTGCTTTTTCTCTGACATCTCTGGCTTCATTGAAAAGGAATTCCACTGTCTATTGATGTCTCATATTCTTAGTCTCCTCTGAATAATATAATTGGATGAATCAGTGTTTTCCTCAGAAGATGCATGCTGGGTTATAGCCTAAAACTCTGCTCTGCTGATAATCTCATCCCATGGAAAGAATTCTTTAAAGAAAACTGTTAGGGGAACATGTCGTTATCCCTTCCTCTCTTAAAAATGTATCGTGATGTGACAGGAATGCCAGGCCTCCATGGGGGCTGCCTGGTCAACAGAATGGAACAGCAGACTTTGGAGTCATATCAACTTCAAATCATCCCTAGTTCTACCACGACCAACTGTGTGACCTTCACAAGTTAGCCACTCTCCGAAACCTGTCACAAGAAAATGGAGTTAAGTGTCCATTCTTTGCACACTGGTCGAGAGAACTAAATGAACTAAATGGTAGGCATTTCGTATGAAAATGCCAACCATAATATCAGTGACTTACAGCCTATGGATCCCTATTAGTTCACTTCCCATCTTCCTCATGTTAGAAATAAGTGAGAGGCCAGGCTTCTTGCCTCATACTTTTCAGATTGCTAAACGGTATTCTCAAATGATAAAATACCAAGCATGACTCTCCTTGATAATTAAGTGTGATTTACTTCATCATACCTAGCAGGAAGCAAAAGGAACAAAAGCCATGCATATGCCATAGGACTCAAATAATGTTTTCTCAACTCAAAGCCAAGCACAAGCATATTCTGCCTCTAAGAAAATGAGAACTACGCAAATGGAAAACTCAGAGTGAAGGTGGAGTCAAATGTAAGTAAAAACTCTCATAAGTGCCATCCAATAGCAATGCTGAAGGTAGAGATCACCATCTTTTTATTGCCCAGTAAGAAACACTCCTGCTTTTTCGTGAACATTTTTTAAATTTTCCATAAATTTGAGAAAATAGAGTAGGTGGCCCAAGATTTTTACTTTTGCCACTTCTGAGCCAGCCATTTAGAAGATTGATCATAGATTCTGTTCCTTCCTTCCTTCCTTTTTCCCTTTTCCAGGCACATTGCAGGGATAAGATGAAAAAGAGCAGCCGCTTTGCAAAAAGATGGGGAACTGGAACCCAGCCGTGCCCCTTGAAATAGACATGGAGATACAGAGAATGTATTTTTCTACCCAATTGCCCAAGGGAGAACCTCCTCAATTAAAAACACTTTTGATACAAAGCCAGACTGCCCAAGATGACCGCCTAAAAATATACGAAAATCTAGGAAAAACAAGCTCTCCATCCTGGAGGGAATGTCAATGGAAAATAGTTGCTAGGCTTTTCCAGTTGCCAGTAATAAAAGAAAAATAGGCTCCCCATTATGCACCCAGAGCTGGAGGGGTCGTCAGCTGGTTCCAAGCCAGTCTCAGGATTTTCTGAGTGTGTTACAAGTTACAGGAACAAAATGTGGACTTTTCACTCTAACCATGTTTTCTGAGACAAGACAACTTATTATTAGGTTTACTGTCTAGTGGGCTAGAGTTGAAAAAGATGTCTCCATTTATGGATAACGTTCAAAAGCACATACATTCTTATACTGAGCAGCAATTATATAATACACATAGACTTTAAATGAAAGAATTAGGAAAAATACAAACAAAAATAAATAAGGCATTAATCCTTTCATCCATCAAACATTGATAATATGCTTAAATATTTATATCCTTGTCAAAATTTGTGAGTTTTAGTATATGTGCTGCCAGAGCACTAAAATTTGTGATTTAAAAAAAAAGAGGGCCTGAGCAGAAAACATGAATCCCAAAATACAATCTAAGTAAATATACCGCATTTATTTAGCTTCACCGTAGAAGCATCTTCATGGGAACTCTAATTTAATATAATATCCCCAGTTATTAGATTGCAATAAAAAATAACTGTGAAAAATGTCTCTGTCTCTTTAGGTCTAGTTAGTTATGTATCACTTTTCTCTGCTAGCTGACTGAGAAGTCTTGAAAACAGGGCCATATCTTATTTATCTTTGAACATTTGCCCCAAAATTCAGTGTCTAACATTTAGAAGATAGTCAATAAATTCTGTTGAAGGAATTCCCCTTTTGCGAGCTGCAGGTAAAGGCATTTTCCGTTATGTTTTTCAGGGACTCATACAAACATCTATGTAATAAATTCCTCTTAGAGTATAATGCTGGGGCGGGCGGGGGGAGCGGGGGAAGGGGAATATCTCTATGATGTCCTTTCTCTTTTTTCCCCCAGTTTTATTGTGATATAATTAACATATATCACTGTATGAGTTTCAGGTGTACGGCATAAAAGTTTAACTTACATATATAATTAAATGATTACCACAATAAGTTAATATTCATCATCTCGTATAGGTACAACAAAGAAAAAAAAATTCTCCTATATTGAAAACTCTTAGGATTTACTTACTCTTTTAACAACTCTCATATGTATCATACAGCACTGGTAATTATAGCCATCATGCTATAATTGACATCTTTAGTACTAATTTATCTTATAACTGGAATTTTGTACCTTTTGTCTAAGAGCTTGTGCCTCTCTTAACATAATAAGAGCAATATAACAATTTATGTTTCCTTTTTCTACCTGGATCCCAGGCAGCTCAAAGTATGTTTTAAGTTAAATTATAGTCATTTTCTTAGCTTACTATTTCTGATACAATTTCCCTCCTTACTTTCTCTTTTATCTGGCTCCTTGACTTTTATCCTTGTTTTCCATAAACTTTATTTTAAGCTGCCTCACATCCCTGTTGAAAGTAAATAGTGAGCTGAAAAATAATGAATAAAAAATTAAGACTAGAAGCATGTTTCCTTTCAATCATTTCTTACATATGCTACAGAAAAACCCTTAAGATACTATTATGCCATATCCATGATCAGTTACTATATTTCAATAGAAATGAGCAGAGCAAACACAGCATGATAGTGAATAAAGACTACTACATTGAGGAAACCAGAAGTACAGGTTAAAGTTCAACCTCTGCCCCTCACTAGCTGTGTGACCTTGAACAAGACACTTAAATTCATAAGCATCAGTTTCCTCATCTTACAAATGGAGTGAACTCATTCTTTAATTAGGGATTTATTGAGTCCTTACTATGTGACAGGGACAGTGTCAAACAAGTAAAACAAGATCCATACAATAAAATTAGTGCAGAGTCTAGTAAGAGACAGAAAAGCAAACAGATCATTGTAGTAAAATGTGATCACTGCTACATTACATAGGGTACAGGAAAAGCACAGAAGGAAGACATCTAAATCAGACTGGAGGCTTCCAGAGGATTTGAAAAGAGGCGGCAGTTGCGTTGATTTTTAAAGTTGATTAGGAATTAACTAGATGAAAAATGGTACAGAGGAAGGGGAAGAGGACATTCCAGGACTCATGAAGAGCACGTGTGAAATCACAAAGACATGAAGCAGCATGGTAAGAGTGGAGAGCTACAAATTGTTGGGAGATAATATAATATGTGTCCCATCTACCTCCCAGGGTGGTTTCAAGGATCAGTTGAGTGGATGTATACATTAAAACTGCTTTGTAAACTGTAAAGCACTATACACATGTTCAAATGTAAAAGATTAGTATTAGACACTCATTTTTTCTCCCTCCAAATTGGAAACATTTGCTTAAGTAAACATTGCTGATGCATTAGCTGTCAGGATGGTGTATTATATTTGGAAAACATTTGCCAATCCCTGTTCAGTTTTTAAATTTCCAGTCACATGTGTTTTCTGTTTGAAAAAATACATCAAGTAATAATGGATTTATTGTTAATTGTGCAACATTGGAACTTCAAGGTTTAAATAATCTCTCTTCCATATTGTCTTTATTCCATGTTGACAGTAGAGTTTTCGGTCACTTATTTATTAATTAAAATTGATAACTGAACACCGTACCACTTTATAATGATCAAATTTTATCAGAGGAAATTCAGGATTCTTGGACAAGTGTGCCAATAAAAACAAATTCCTTTAGAGAAAAAGAAGTGTGGTTACATCCACTTAAAAGAGCTTCCCAAAGAGGTCCAACAGAGCTCAGATCCAAATACTTATCTCCCTATTCAACACTTCGAGAACCAAAAACTTCCTTCTTAGGGACATTTTTCCATGATTAGAGAAATCAACGAAAAGTGTCTTGGGTAGAAAAATTAGGAGTGATAACTCATGTTCAAAATTCTTGACATTCATACACTGTCACTGGAGGGTTCCAATCACTGCATTTAAAAAGTGCATTCTCTTTTTCCCTCCTTCCTGTAAGAAATTCCCATAATCAGAAAATCTGAAGAAGAAAAGGATAATAAGATTTTTTTTTTTCATGTTGCCGACAAGTTGCCTGGGCTTTACCTTCTCACACTTAAACTCTCGGGAAATAATCACATCCTGCCCCTTCTTATCTTTGCAAGAGAGAAGTTTCAAGTCTTGGAAGGTCTGTGTTAGTAGTGAAATCTTATATTGAGTTATGATTAATTAAGGCACTCATTAGCAGTTTTGGTCATCAAGATCTAATGCATCACATTGATGAACTAAGTAATATATTCATTTACCTTTTTGTGTAAAGGAAAACCAAATCATAGTTCCTCAAAGCTGGACAGGACCTGAAAGGTTATTCCGTATGACATCTCATTTGATGAATGAGAAAACCTGAAAAAAGTCAACTCATTTGCTTAAGGTCAGACAGTGAATAAACAACACAGCTGAGGTTAGAAGCTGGTGTTCTTGTCAACCAGGGCAGCATCTCTGGACACAAGGCTAACACCCACAGTAAAGACTCGGGAATTACAGTTGCTCGGGGTGAGTGGCTCCAGGCAAGAAATTCACCTGCCACCACTCCAATCCCACCACTTAAGGGGGCTGTCAAGTCCCTCTTTCCAAAGACTAGCTTGAGAGCAGCAGGGCTCAAAAGGCCTCTTGGCAGACAAGAGAGCTGGTCCACGATGTGTTTGAAGGAGGCAGCTCCTGCTTGGCAATCTCAGTGGCATCGGAGCTGTGGCAAGCCTCCCAGTTGGAGCAACAAACCCTGCTGTGCCTTGACAAGAGTGGTGGCTGAGATCCTGGACAAACTGACTTGCTTTAGAGGCAAGCTGGGAAAAAATGATTTGTTGTCGAATTCCTGTTAGTCCAGTCAGCTCCCATTCTCTTGTGAAACTGGATTTGTAGGCACATGCACTGGCCAATGAGTCAGCCCTTAAAAAGTCATTCACAATTTATGTATAAACAAGAATAGCTTTTGTTTCAGAGAATTTGAGAGGTTTTTGTAGCCTGCTTTCTTCCAGTACCATTTCTGAAGAACTGTTCCTGTCTCAAGGCGGTTCCTATAGGCCTATAAATACTTTGATGTTCAGACATCTGGAACTTATATTTGGTGTTGACTAATGAGTATTATTATTTTATTATGTATTTATATATGATCTGAAAGAAATTTGAGGTTATATGCCACATAACTCTGTATACACACTGAACAATGACAAATTCTTTTTACCCATTACGCTTATGATTTATTACTTGGGCAGAAGAAGTTCTGAGTCATTCGATTGACATATAATTGTGTTTTGGAAGATAGTAATGGGATAGAGAAAATGTAAAATTGCCCTTCACATATATTGTTAAAATAATTTTAAGTGGACAAAATGGACTCCAGAGATATTATTTTTCTCATTTTAAGAATATCAAAGGATAGCCAATATGGCAACAAACTCCAGTGCTCCTTTTGAATGAGTAAAAAAGAACATCGGTCTTAGAAATACATGTGGGTATGTTTGAAAGGACAATAAACAATGCATAATGGATCTGACTTCAAAGAATGCCTATTGGAGAACCAGCCCTATTTCAAAGTCAAATGCTCAATACCCAGTTTGCCTTGGTACCAATAAGCCACAGGTAAACACTAAGATCAAAGAGAAAGATGGGCGTGTGAAGGGGCATGTGATGACATTACTTTCTCTACAAAGCATTTTCCCTAAGGGACAGTGGGGAAGGCACCTTGTAACAGCCTCTGTTGTATATTCAGAAACTTATTTTAGAGGAGTGTCAGAGGTATTTCAGTCTGTAAGAATTGCAGCTCAAAAGCCATTAAACAAGAGGCACACTGAAGGTGGCATGCACTTGGGGAAGAGGATACTGAGCTGGAAAGGGATGAATGGCGCCTTTATAGGCCGCCCCGCTCCATGCCTGCTTGCTTCTCCCTCCCACAAGTAACATCAGTGTAAACTGGATTGGCACTCTGGCCCTCTGTGGAAGAACGAGCCTTCTGTGCATGCAGGCAGAGCAGTTGCCAACAAAGGCCCATTGGAGTGTTTAAAAGCTCCAACTTGCTGCGGAATCAAAGCAATTCCAGAAGCTGAAGCTGTGAACAGGATATGCCATCAACAGTGAGAGGAACTCTTTGCAGCTCCCCTAGAGAATCTTTAACATTGACTTATCTGCTTTGCTGACAGTCCCCAAATTTCAATGCCTACAGTGTGGGCAGTATTCATTAAAAGTCATTACCCAGAGTTCTGTTAAATCATATTAAACTGCATTTGGGGGCCTTTGTCCAGGCACTAGCTTACTCCGTAGCAGGGAAAAAGTTAGAAAGACCCAGGGGATCCCATAACACAAAGAAGGAGTCCTAAAAACAACACGAAATCAAAACTTGCTTTTAAGAATGTCATAAAATGAAGCAACATTTCCAGTCTACACACACGCGCGCGCACACACACACACACACACACACACACACACACACACACACACAGACCTTTTCAACAACTTCATTTCATTGTCCATGATAAACAGATAAGAATATTGGTCAGGAAGGTAAACTTGAGAAATATTAACCTTACTTTGAATAAATGCAAAAATCTGAGATGAAGGGTTGAGACTTTTGGGCTATTTCATGAAATGTTTACATTTCATGAAAATTATCTGTCCTATATATTTTAAAATGTGTCACAATATTTTCCTTTGACTGTCTTCCAATGAATATATTTCTTGCCCAAAGGATTATGTGAGGATTAGCTGATTAGAAGTAAACAGAAACTAGATATACTGAGAGTAAACAGAACAACAGATGAGTAGCATGAAACAAACTCATTATAAACAATGAAAAATAGATAATGTCAGCCTCTGCCACTATCTTCCCTAGTAGTTCTCCAAAATGTTTTCTTCCTGTGCAGTTATTCCCACCCTAGTGCCTAAACTACTACAGCTAAGCAGGTCAATATATCAACTAATTTTTCCTATCACACCTCCCACTTCATTACAGTTTGATGGGACTTAAAATGAGGCCATGCTTCCAATCTGGGTTGATAAACTTGGGTTTCTAATGAAATTATAACTAAGTTCCAATTCCCTCTGAAGTTACAGGGTACCCGTGTAACTTCATATCGTAACAGGAAAGATGTTTCTTTCAATTCTAACACTGTGCTTCTCTAAAAATGCTAAGTAAATAAAGCTAGACCATATGTCACACCAACATAAAAACACCTTCCTGAATGTGTGTCAAAGAAATATGGTAGATAAAATTCTATTTAACTCCCATAATATTCACTGAGCACCTCCTGAATTATAAATACAAAGATGAATGAATTGCACACTCACAATCCCTTAGCATCTCAATATTTAGTATGGAAGGCAGGCATATAAAATGCATTATCTTTAACAAATTGGTTCTTGACAAATTAAACTTCTTAATTATTACCAATTTATACAATATACAAAAATACAAAAAACAATATAAAAATCAGCAGAAATCTAACCAACCACAGACTGTCGTACTTAACAAGTTGGTGAACCTTCTTCCAGACATTCCTCTATGCAGGTACACAGAAATTCCATATATTTTCTATAAATTGGAAAGATTTTTTTTTACAAAATAAATAAGAACTCATCTCCATAAACTCAATCAAAACTGTTTTCCTATCTTCCTCACTTACTAATGGCTCCTTCATTTCACCCAATAACCATATCTTTGAAACCTCATAAGCTGGCAGTGATTCATCCTGTGCTCACATTTAGATTTTCTGCATGTGAAGAAATTTTTAAATCAGTCTTCTACTCTTCATTCCTATTTGCTTTCAGTTTAATCTTTCTTTTCCTCTTGCTTAAACATTCTATTATCCCTCCTAACCAGTTTCTCCACACCTTCTAATTATGTACCATTGCTATATTAAATTCTTTAATTTTTTAATTAAATTTATTGGGGTGACATTGGTTAATATATTAGGTTTCAAGTATACAATTGAATAATGTGTTATATGTATATTGCATAGCGTGGTCACCATCCAAAGTTAAATTTCCTTATGTTCCCATATATTTGACCCCATGTACGCTTATCTACCCTCCCTCTCCCCTCTTCCCTCTGGTAATCACTCCACTGTTGTCTAGTTCATGAGTCTCTGTTTGTCTTGCTTGTCTGTTGCTCTCAATTTTATATCTCACATATGAGTGAAATCATACGTTTCTCAACTTTTTCTGTCTGACTTAATTCGCTTATTAGCATAGTAATCCCAAGACCCATTCATGTTGTCACAAATGGCAGTATTTTTATCTTTTGGAAAATACAGATATTTTTCCCTAAAAACATATGTTATGGGTCTCTTCTCTTAGCAATAAATATAGACTTATATCATCATTTGTATTGCTGTAAAATAAAATAGTCCCTTATATGTCCATATTATAGTATGTTCAGCCAACTTTCTGTTGCTGTGCATTATATTCTATTTTTCTATATTAACAAGAATATCCTAATACATACTTTTTTTTTGTCCCTGTGTCAATATTTCCTTCAAATAAATAAGAACATGGACCTCAATTTATATTTACATTTTATATTTTGAAACAGAAAGCCAAGCTACACTCAAAGGTTTGTGTCAATTCGCAGTTCTGGCGACCACGTAGGAAATTATTCACCTGTACTCTTATTATCTTTGAGTTTTTTACCTTTTTCTCTGAACCTGTTTAATCTTTGCCATTCTGATAAGTGAGTTTTGTTTTCATTAACTTTCCTTTGACTATCAGTGAGGTTGAAAACCTTTATATATATGTGTTGGCTATTAATATTACTTCATTTGTGAATTGTTCATGTCCTTTGCCGTTTCTTTTTTAATTGTATAATTTTTTTTGTCATGCATTGGTTAATAGTTCTTTGTATATTAGAACAATTATCCCTTGTGCTAGCTATAGGTACTGCAGGTATTTTCCCAGTGTGAAGTTACAACCTTTTATGATTGTTTTTAGCAACATAAAAGATTTTTTAAATTTTAAAATTTTCAAATATACACAAAAAGGGGAGAATAGAGAAAAAAAAGAGGTAAGTATAAATGAACTCCATCTGCCTACCACCTAGCTTCAACAGTTAATTTCACAATCTTGTTTCAGTTTTCAATCCCTCTTCCTTCAATCCTGTATTCTTTTGTAGCAAATTCCAGACATGTTATTATTTTATCTACAAATAGTTCGGTATGTATTTCTAAAAGATAAAGGTTTACAGATGGTTTTTAATATAATCAAATTTATATTTTTCATTTATGGGTTATGGTTTTTGTGATATACTCAAATCATTCTCAAGGCCAAATTATTTTTAATGTATTTATTATTTATTCAGGTATTATTATTGTTCTGTATTTAACATTTAATTATTTGATCAATTTCAAAATTACTCTGGGACAAGAAACAAGATAGGGGCACAACACTGTATCCCGATCTCAATATTATATACCTAAAATTTAGGTATATCAATATTATATACCTAAAATTTCCCCCAACTAATGTAAAAGCTTCTTTATCATATACAAAATTTTTCACATACCTATAACTGCTTCTGTACTGATTCCTCAATATATTGACTGCTTTCTTTATCAGTAAAAACACATTGTTTTAATTTTTGTCACTCTCTAAAATTTTAACTGGTAGAAGGTTTTCCTCATTAGATCTTTTTCCTAATTTTCTACTTATTACATCTTTATGCATCCAAATTAATTTTTATAATAATGTTACTCTATTCTCCATAATCCTGCTGAGATTTTAATTGGTAATTCACTGGTCTTATAGGTTAATTTAAGGAAATTGGTATTTTCTACAGCTGAATTTTTCTAACCAGAAATAAGTGTGCCTCTTCACTTATTCAAATCTTCCTTTGTCAATCAGTAGTATTCACCAGGTTTCTTCATACAGATCCTATAATTTTCTTTACAAGTTAGCTTGTTTATGCTTTTTTCCTAATATTATTAATCAAATGTTTGTTTTAGAAAATTTTTAAATAATTATTTATATATAAAGAGGTCAGTTGTATATATGCATATGTATATATAAAATATATATATTATATGAGTTTATTATATAATTATAATTATGTACTATAATATGTAATACATAGATTTACACATAACATGTATAGTTATGTATAATATATAAATATACTGCATGTGTTATAATATATACTATAAATATATTTATACAAATGTGATATATATACAAATATAACATATTTATATAATATTAATATAACATAATTATATAATATTTACACAAAATATTTATATAATATATATGTAACATATAGATATTTTATAGTTAGTCACCATCCCAATTAAAACTACTTGCAATTTTCATCTCTTTCTGATTGTGATATTCTTGTCATTAATAAGGAAGAGACGAGGGTTCAGGGTATTGTCAAGAAGGCAGACAACAGATGGACCAGGGAGCAGCACTCTCAGCTACAATTTTGGGGGCACAGAATACCGGTCAGAAGAGTTAGCTCTGGCACCCCAAGAGGCAGAGCCAGAAAATTGTAGGTCAAGGTGTGCATACAACAACACATTATTTATGAGAAAACGAAGACAATTCGAAAAGCTTCTCATAGTTCATTCCTTGCTTTAAAAATGCCAACAGTTGAGGGCAGCGCTGGAAAAGTAGAAGTAGCCTCGACAGCCTGAGAGAGATAAAGGCAGAATGGCCCTAGAGCTCTTTCCAGGCTTCATGAATAAATCAGTCACATGGGCGAAGCCCCTAGTGAAACAGGACTTCATTACACCCCACTGTGTTGAGGTGACATACCAGTCTCAGAGCTCACTCAAACTCCTCAGTTTTCAGAGGAGGGTAAATGAGGCTCAGAGACTTGTTCATGGTCACAAGGCTAGTCAGTGGCAGACGCAAGCTCTTCTGGATCTAGACTACTCTAGGCCTCTTGATATCAAGTCCAGAGTTCTGTTCTTTCTATCATGTTGCTCCAAGAAATTTAAATCTGTTCTGGGTTTTGTTTTGTTTTTGTTTTTTTTTAATATCTAGCTGTCGAGTAAAAAAAATTCTGAGATGTTCCAAATAAAAATTACAGCAACCAAAGAGTAAGAGAAAGAGACAGAACACTTAGCCTATTAATAATAGCTGTAGAATACTGCTCATATTCCTGCATCTCTGTTAGAATTTAGGGTTAATTTCCAGGTGGTTATTTCCATTTATCTAAAAGAGAGAACAGTCAGGCAGTTGATTGAGAATGAGATCAATGATATTTTACAGCAAAATATGTTAATTTTTTAAATAAAAAGTCATCCATTAGTCAGATATATTAAGAAGTCCCTTTCCTGCACACGCACATTCAAAACAGCAATTATTCAGATCCAGGGAATAAACAATAATAACAGTAAAAATAAATAACAGTAACAATAAAAGATCCCTAAATATCATGAATTTAAGGTAATACTCCTACATTTTACACAAGCCTCTCAGAATGTATTAATCTTAGTTTATAAACAGTTCTAAAAACTGCACCAGCCTATCCCACCTCACATCAGAAAAAAAACTGATGGAGATCAGAGTGGAGAGAAAAATAAGAAATGACAGACAAGTAAAAACTTCAAAGAAGATGATAAATTCTGTTGGTAAACAGCATGTGCAAGAACTCAAAGAATTAAAGGGTCTGGATGCAAAGAGGCCCTCACATACAACAGTGAAAGCCATACTGTTCTATAATATTGTATAATATTCATAGTGAAGAGCCTGAGGCATGATAAGAAATCTACTGCATTTACTTTATTCTCTTTAAGGAAGCATGGAATTAATTCATTTTTTATTATTTTCCATCAAACAATTTCATTAAAATTATTTTTCACTTTAAATTTAGGCATCTTTGTAAAACTCTAAGCAGTTCGCTTCTTAATTCAGATAAATAAATTCAGTATTAATCAGTGTTTAAAAATTAAAATCAACCGGAACAAGATTTTAAGTAATACAAACTCTTAGATATATTTCACATTAATTTATAAATAGCTAAAAATAACATTTATTCCAACACTGATTCTCTGTGGCATCATTCCAGTAAAATTTATTTGATCACAAAAATTCTTTTGTCAAGGAACATCTCAGAAATCGAATCTTCCTTTGAACATGCAAAAGAAATGCTACCCTGGTGCTCTATAAACTTTACACCACCATATAAGAATTTAACAACCATGTTTAACTCAAAAACTGGATTCAGATTACGAATACATTCCATGTAGTTTGAAATTACAAAAACAAGATGAAGAACTGGTTCAACTCATTGAGCATAAAATATATTCTAGAGAGAAAAGAGCTAGAATTCTGCCAATGAAATATTCTTCTCTGCCTTTGCCCATATTAAACTAAGATTCCAGATGTAAAGTGAATAGTGGGTTAGTCAATTCCAGGCTACTGAGTTTCTGATCACCAACAAGGAGGTGCAGGCAGCAAGATATCTCAAAGATATATATTTCTGCTTTTTCTTAGATGGATCAGATTATCAATTTTAAAGATCATCCTCACAGGCCTGATTTCTAGCTCTTATTTGCTCCTGTGGACATCAGACAAAGGCCCTGAGTACTCCTCTTTTATATTGTAGAGTTATGATCTAAGCCCATAAAATATTTCTATAGGCTCATGAGCCTATGATGACATGAATGTAAAAACAATAGTTGGCCAGTCTCTAAAGATCTCTGCCAACTCTTAGGCTATTTCTCAAGTCTTGGCTGGAGTGGCCACTGAGACCTTTCAGTGACCGGACTCATCTTACTAAATTCATCCATTCACTCAACAGATATTTTTGAAGGCCAGCTATGAATCAGACACAGCAGAATACCAGTAAGTCAACCAAACAGGAAACAAATCAGAGCCACTCATAGTTCTCGCAGAATAACCCGACACCCTCAGCGCTACTGTGTATGCAGTACCCAGTATACCAAAGCACTCAGCGGTCAGATACAAATCTGCTGAGGGGAACAGAACTAAACAGAAATACTGCAGTGTGAAATATGCATATGATGTGACTGCTTTCCAATCTCAAATCCACTGATGCTCTATGGATTGATTTAGAAGCATTTATGCTCACAAGAGATATGGAAGACATAAATGAAACCTGATTTCTGTCCCAAAACTCAACTCCTGACTTCTTTTGAAGTCTACTAACTCAAACACTACTGAAATTTATTCACTTGTACCTAAAAAGCAGTCCTACTTTGGGCTGAAATATATTAAGAAATTATTGGCTTTTGTTTTTGTTTTCCCAAGAAAGCATTAAAAAAAAAAGTTTAACATGAATTCTGTGTGTGTGCTGACTTTTGTTAAACTATTGCCTTTGCTTGAGGTTGTCATACAGAATTTTAGAGCTGGAAAAGATCTTTGATATAATCTATTACAGTGGTGTTAGAACTATTAACCAAAAGACCTCCAGTAGCCACTATGAGATGGAGAAAGATGAGACACTGAACCTCACAGCCACTCTGCTTTAATATTTGATTTGCTTAGCTTATGATACCAAGAACATTTATTTAAAGAAAGGAGTCTCAAAGTATTTTAAGTTTGAAATCACTGAATTCTTCCAACTCCCTCTATTATGGCAAAGATACTGAAACTCAAGAGAGAAACATGACTTGCCAGAGATCCCATAGTGGGTAGGTGATAGTAACAGGTAACAAATCAGTATCGCCCCATTCCTTATTCAAGAATAGCCCAATAGGCCTCTGGTAAGGTGTTTAACTGCCCAGGGTCCTAAGGTTATGACAGTATTTCAATAGACTGTGGCATGATGGAATTTCTGTCCCTTCCAGGATCTCTGCCATCCTCTGCAGTCTCCTTTCAATGTCCCTTATACAGAAAAGGGAAATAAAAACTGTCTTATATAAGAAGGAAAATATTGAGGAGAGAATATCATAGCTGTCTATACAAAAAGGAAGGACCAGTGGGGCAATGGAAAAGAAGACTCAAAATCAAGTCCTTGTTTCTGTTTACCAGTCCACTGAGGATTATCATTGCCTCCACTTTGTCCTTTACAGTAATCATATCTGGGAATGGACTATTATTCTCTGGTTCCAGCCTCAGAGCCTTAGTCTTCCCAGTCACTCATGTAATGTTGTGTCTATATTTGCGACCTTGTATCTAGGAAACATTCTGATTTTGTGCATCTGTCAACCTGCTTTAACCATGATCTTATTCTATCTCTCCCCTTTGGGTTTTTGATCCACCGATTTATGGCTTTAGTTTAATATTAATTTTTAATTTGTCTTAATTAGTCAGCAAAAGAAAAATGAATACTGCCAAAGTCAAGTTTGCAGTGCCCAATTTTCCAAGGCAACCGCATCTCATTTTGTACCTAGAACCCTGTAACTTTACTGCCTTGTATCCCAAAGGCAATACTAGTGGTTAAGAGGGTAGCTCTGGAGTCACACTGCCTGAGATCAACTCCTGGCTCTGCCAATAACAAGCTGTGTGATCTTGAGCAAATCACTTAACATCTCTATGCTTCTGGAGATAATAATAATAGTACTGACTTCTTCATAGGGTTTTTGAAGGCTTAAATGAGATAACACATGTAAGGTGCTTAGAATAGTGATTAGTACACATTAAGTACTCAATAAATGTTGACTTTTATCAATTTTATGCTATTGTGTGGATCATGGGAGTAAACTCTTTTTGATTCAAGTCTCAATAAGGAATGTGTAGCCATTTTTTTCTCTGGTTGACAGTCGATGTAACATCCTCTGGCCTCCCTGAACAACCAGCTGCAGAGCCATAGCTTATATTCCGTGGTTGTTAACTACCTCTCTCCCTTCTAATTCTGCTTTCTTATCTTTCTCCATCATTATCATTGTCATTATCATCTTCATCTTCAGCAACATCAGCACTGAGTACAGTGTAGAAAACTAAAGTCAGAAAGTTCAATTCACCAAAAATTCAATGAGAAGCCATAATGCAACAACAGGCAGTAAGTCAAACCCTGGGACAAAGGTGAGAGTGAGATGCAAATACTGCATGGAGAGAACCATCATCTAGAACAGCTGTCCCTAACCTTTTTGGCACCAGGGACCGGTGCTCCTGTGGGAATGCAATGCCTAATGATCTGAGGTGGAGCTGAGGTGGTGATGCTAGTGCTGGGGAGCAGCTGCAAATACAGATGAAGCTTCTCTCATCTCTCACTCACTCACTGCTCACCGCCTGCTGTGCAGCCTGGTTCCTAACAGACCATAGACCAGTACCAGTCCATGGCCTGGGGGTTGGGGACCCCGACTTGATAGTAGGGGAGACACAGTGTAGTCTCATTAATCCTGATGCATGATTGCTCATCTCCATAGAGATCCACAATCATCAGTGATTCTTCCCACCATGCTGTCTGAGCCCAGGGGTGAGGATTAGAAGTCAGTTGCACAGAGGTGTGTCTAATCTCATCCTGTCAGTTGTGGTCCCATAGATGGTGACAGTTTCATAAACACTACATCAGGATTCCAGGAAAGCAAGAGTCCTGAGGTGCTGTGAGCCAAGGACCAGATGACTGGCCTTGAAATACCTAAAAGACACAGCCAGAGCAATACGACTCCTTCTCCAGGGCCTCACCCCATCTTGCTCAGCATGGGCCACACTGGAAACCTGGGTCTGAATGGAAGGTCTGGATGTGGGACTGTGGGCCACGGCCAAATTCCTAAGAAGCAAGCCAGGGCTGTGGCTGAGACCAAACTCCTGCCAGTGGAATCCAAAGGCCAGTGGTTGAAAAATGCTTTCTTAGCCTATTCAAAAAGGTGCCAAAGTATCGTTATCAGCATCAGCATCTTTCCTACAACTTATGATTCACTTACTTAAGGTGGACCCTATATTCAAAGACACACTTCATACATAGAAACCGATGATGGGTATTGTTTCCTTCATTTTACAGATGAGAAGACTGAGCCTCTGGGAGTTTAGATAAACTGTCCAAGAACACACAACTATTAAATAGTAACCCAGTCTCTCTCCAAGGGATGAAGATGGTTAACTGATTATACACACCCACAGTACCCCCTATAGCTGGCATAAAGTTGGTAGGTGAGGCAAAGTAATTTATTTAACTGCTTTTCTTGCAATTCTACTTTGTTTATATTTATATTATATTATACTGAAAATTGTGCATTGTTCCTTTTGTGTAGCTATAAGAAGTACTAATTGGTAAAGCATTAATCAGCTATTTATCTGCCCTGAAATATCTTCTCTTTTCTCTAAGAGACCAAAAAAAAATTTTTTTCACTTCCACCTGTAAAAGAAATTTATTCAAGATTAGTTCCACTAGATAATGTTATGGTCTCTAGACTGTAAATAAATAGCTGTCAAAAATTTGCAGATCTAGCATGATGTTTCACTGCAGTTATCAAATGTCAGCACTGGGTCCAATCTGGCCTCCATTCTTTTCTCTTTAGAGAAGTACACAGGTGATTGGTCTCAGTGAGATTATGTCTTATACTGAGTATATTGTACCTTGTTGCATTAATCATTACATAGCTATGGGGAGTGAAAATAACCAATTCCCTTAATGAAAGAGTTCTGGTAAGACAAGCGATGCTCTATTCACCACTTTTCATTTGTCTTGGCTAATAGTAACAGCAATAATAATAAGACCTTCAATTTAGACAGTTCCTTTCTTCTAAGAAGTTCAAAGCTCTGGTATGTCTACTATGTCAAGAGAACAGACAGATGAGTAGTGAACTTGGCAAGAAGAAACAGATGTCATTGTGCCAAATTAAAACACAAAAATGAGACCATAAACTCATTGAATTGTACAATGTAAATATGAGCAACTAATTGTCAATTATAGTTCAATAAAGTTGAGGAGAAAAAAATGAGACCATAATTTATTTGATGAATGTGTTATCTTTCTTAGGATGGATGCAGTTTAGCATAAGAAATTTTTATCTATATATAAATATATACATATGAATATTTATATATATATATATAAAAATAAAATTTAGATGCAGGTTGTTTGTGAATCTTGGCTCTGCCATAAAACAGCTGAGGATTCAAACTTAAGCAAATTTCAATCTTGCTAAATCTCAGGGTTCTCCCCTGTGACAAAGAAATAGTGACTGTCTCATATTATTATTAAGATAAAATAAGAATTAAGTAAGGCGCTTCAGAAACAATGATGTTTTTATAAAATAAATATTAAATTATTGTTTTCTCATGAGGCTAGTAGAAAAATTTCAAGCAAACTAGCTGGCATAGATGTTCATCATCCTCCACGATCCATGCTCAACTTTTTATTCTCCAGTCCCTTCCCTGGTGTCTGGCACCCACTGGAATGCTCATCGATGTTTGTTGAACTGGGATGAATTAAATTAAATTGAATTGATATTCTTTTATACAGATTCATAAAAACAATAGATATGGTAATCTGATGTCCCATGCATTCAAATTCTGGGATATCAGATTTGTAACTTATAAGAAAAGAAGAAGTAGCCCCGAACTAATTCAAAAACAAGAATTCTGAAGGCTAAGAATTATTAAGGAAATCAATAGAACCCATGCTTTTACATGTAGTTAAGCGAGAATGTAAAATTTTTCTCAGATATAATTTATCACTCAAGAAAGAACTATGACATCTAAATAAACAGAAGTTGGTATTTATATTTCCATTCTCAAATAATTTCATGTACTATTAAAGGTAACTATCATCTCTTTGGAAAAAAATAGTTTTGAAATAGGATTTCAACAGGGATCAAAGAAAAAGGGCTCTCATATCTCTTATCTAATTTGATCCTCATAACAGTCTCTCATTTTACAGATAAGGAAACACAGTCTTAGACCGACTATGTGACTAAATTCTAAGTGATGGAGTTAGGATTAAAAATCAGTTCTTCATTGGTTGAAAGAGACAGCCACTCTAGTAAGAAAAAATACCATGAAAGGACATTCAACTCTAAGCCCTGGAAGGGAATAAATAAATGAGGAACTGGTTCATGTGACTCTATAAGCAAAAGGAGAGTGGCTTCGCTATCACTGCCAACAAAAACTGAACAGCACAGTCACTCTTTGAAGTTGAGCTACTCAGGGCTTATGAGAAAGTCTGGGTGTAGGGTTTGATGATTGTGGTTGGTGGTGGTGGCGGGTTGCCTTTTTTTCTTTTTGGTTTCTTTTTTTGTTTGGTTTTGGTTTTGGTTTTGTTTTGTGGTTTGGATTTTTATTTCCTATAATTGAATTAACAACTATTTGACAAACTAACCAAATTAACTCTTTTGCCTTCAAAAAGACATAATCTAAAAATACAAAAGGAGAAGACAGAAACAGAATAAGGAATAATGGCATTAAGATGAAAATATTAAATTGGACATAAAAAATGGAGAGCAATAGGGAAACAATAAGGGAAATGGAGCATACATGCTGCACTTGAAACAACTATGCTCCTAGAAAGCTGAAAAAGGACAATTTTTTAAATATTTAATCTTTAAAATTTTTTTACTTAATTGTTTATATATCTTTTCCTGGAAAATAATGTGACAAAACGGAAACTAAATTTTAAATAATCACCCAAGATCCTAATAGAAATTTATTCTTTGTTTTACATTTAAGCCTTTCCAAACTACTTTCAGACAGATTTCCTATACTCTTTTCAAGTCCTTTAAGAAGGGAGTAACTGCTTTCTGATTTATCTTACTATAAATGCAGGCTTCCACACAATGGGTTGGGTTAGAATGAAATCTGGGCTGGCAGCAAATCTCTCCTGGGCTTCCCTCTGGCTTCTTGTACATTTCTCTGTGTAATGTCACCCAAAGATCCAGACTGAGGAAAATGGCTCTCTCTTTCAAAGAAGCATTTATAAAAGTAAACATACCATCCAGACTGGTATCCAAGACTCATTAACGACTTTCTTACAAAAGATGTAAAATTTTCTTTTAATGAAGTGCTGGATATAATTTTTATTTTCATATGACCTTACGACAATCCTGTGAGCAGGTATTAGTATTCCCATTCGACAGCGAGGAAAATTGAGACTGAAAAAAGTTAAGCAACTAAACCATGATCAGAGAGCAAACAAGTGTTGGAATTGGGATGTAAACTTAAGTCTGCCAAGTTCCAAAGCCTTTTTGGATGTGGCGACTGCTGTGGAAGCAATGAGCACAAAGTCACGCTGCTGTCAGCTGAAGTCAGGCCATCAGGAGCTAAAGTCTGACCATCGCTGGGTGACAGTTTCACTGGAACTGGACTTGATCCTCGCAGAGAGCTTAGTGAAGCCTGAAGAATGGTGGATTGGCACGTACCTCAGACTAGTCATCTACTTTGTTAATCACATTTCCAGCATCACTTTAATGCCACTTCACTCTCTAGTCTATTTATACCTTCGATTTTTATATTGAGAAGCTAAACCAAAATATGCTGTATCATCTTGCTGGGAGACAGTACAGAACTGCAAAAACAAAAAACAAAAAAACAAAAAAAACCCATAAATTTAGGGGGAGCTTAGAAAACCCTGAGCCCCAGCCTCAGCTCTGTACTAACTCTGTGGAAAGCAACGAAAATAACAACAGTAACTAGGTGTGAAGCACGGTGCTGGGGCTTTGCTTATGCTAGTTCATTTCATCTTCAGCTACTCCATGTTGTATTTATAGTCTCCTCACATAACAGTCCAGGAAACTGAGGTCCAGCGAGCTTCTAGAGTTTGAATCCAGGCTCAGTCACTCATTACCCTACATGACCCTGGACAAGTTATTTAACCCTCAGTTTATTATCTACACCAAATTCAAGGAACTATTATAAAAATAGAGTATAAACTTGCAAAGCCTGCTTGTCTTATTCAGTTTGATATCTCCTCTCAACATCTAACAGAGTGACTTGAAATAGTACAAATTCAGTTATGGTTTAATTTAGCATTCATGTACAGATTGCTTGATGCACAGGTGGAATAGTGTTGAAATGATATGAATTCATTTCAAATTCATATCATAAAGATTTCATTTCAAATTCATATCATAAAGATTTAATCATCACAGGTGGATTAAATCTTCAGGAAGCTGGAGAGCTGGTCAGGCCTCTTGAAGGAGGAGCCATACAGACTGTGGGTCTCATTTCTCTGCCCTTGCCCTTCTTATCTAAGAGCTGAATTTTAATTATGGATTGTTGGAGATGGGAGAGAGGAGAGGAAGAAGATCCCTCCCCACTGTCACCACCTCCCCACTATTAGCTAAAGTGTAAAGTCCCTCCATGGTATGGCTATAATACACTTTCTCTACCTCATGTAGTATCAGGCCTTCATTCAATAACTGATGTATCATCCATTCCAAACCAATTGCTTCTTATGCCTCAAAAAGATCTTCATCTTTCAGACTTCTGTCGATTCCGCCCCACTAACCTGGAATATCATTCCATCATCCCTTCTTGTGAATCTTCCAGATCCTCCTAGGCAGAGCTCAAATGGTATTTCTTTTAATGATTTTTTTCTGGATTTTAACACAGATAACTGAGTTAACCCAGTACAGTCAGCCTGATATTTGATGGATGTAAAAGTATGTGAGAGAGAGAGAGAGACACACACACACACACACACACACACACACACACACACACACACTACCCCTCCCAGGAAAGTAACTTTGTTTTATTCCTCTCTGTACTCACAACAACTACCACAGAGCCTGGCCCAGGATACTTTTTGTATAGTTGAATGAAATAAAATGGGGTGTGATCAGAACTCCTTATCCTTAACCTCTGCAGTGAACCATAAATCACGTTGTGTGTTCCCTGAGGGATTACCTTTATGTTCCCCATCACCTACAACCTCCGCTTTAAATATTAACAAACTCGATATGGCAATAGGAACTGGATTGGGATAGAACTGTTTTAATAGTGAGAATAGGAAGATTACTGATGAATCACCCTCCTTAGTCACCAAAGGGCCAAAGCCTAGGATACACTGAGAGGGAACTGTGCCCTTAACCACATCTGAAATGGAGAATGTCAACTGGGCTCTCCACCCGCCATCCCTTTCCATGATTCTTGGGCCAGCTTTCACTGGAAATATCGTGGGGCTGTTTTCCACCGACACCAAGGTGGATCATGGTCAGAACAGGCCACAATAACTAAAAGGCAAGCAGTGAGGTTGCAGCATCAGGTCCTGAAATCACAGTCCTATTGTCAGCTCCATTCTACCAGTGCTTCTGTAGCCTGCCTATAAAGTATCAGATGCTCTGAAGGCAGAGTTTTAACCATCAACAATACTGTGTATCTAATCTATCCTTTTCCCTTCTCCCTGCAATAAGGAGCAAAGAAACCCTAAAATTAAGAAAAAGTAATTGGTCAACTTCCATGAATCATTTCGTATTTATGGAAGGCCTGTTGTATGCCAGGAGTTAGACATGTAGGAATACCACGGTAAGCAAACACAAGCACATCCTGTAGTGTCATGGCAGAGTGGTGACGCATGTAGGCGGTAGAGCCAAACCATCTGTCTGGTCTGATGACCAACTCTGTCACCTATATGTCAGGTGACTCTGAATATATGGCTTACTACTCCTCAATTTTCTCATCTATAAAATGGGAATGATAATAATGGCGTCTACCTCATAGGGTTATTTTAAATATCATATAATATCTGTAAAGGCCCTGGCGTATAGCAAACTCTCAGTAAATTTTAGCCCTTTGTGCTTTAATTTAGTGAGAGCCACAAACATCAACCATGCGAAACCGTATTTTTAAGAAAGTTGAAGGAAAAAATAAACTGTGGAGGAGACTCCCTCCCAT
This sequence comes from Pteropus vampyrus, assembly GCF_000151845.1. Taxonomy (NCBI): domain Eukaryota; kingdom Metazoa; phylum Chordata; class Mammalia; order Chiroptera; family Pteropodidae; genus Pteropus; species Pteropus vampyrus. The sequence goes on along the minus strand of NW_011888884.1, from coordinate 2,279,015 downwards.
ACTCTCACATTCTCCTTCCCTCCAACTTTAGCCCCAGTCTGTCAGCCCAGCAGCAGAGAAGGTTGGTCAAAGAGAAGCTTGCACTCAGAGCAGATGCTGTGAGGCACGAATATTTACCTGACACCAGAGAGGGTTGGGGGCTTCAAATTTCCAAGGGAAGAGCTGCTATGGGAAAGGAGATGGCAAGGAGATGGGCATTTAGAAAAAGAGGTGTTAAAAGCCAGAGGCACTATAGGAAGGAGGAGGACAGAACACATTAGGAAGGAGAGAGCACCCAGAGGGCATTCAAAGGGCAGGCCAACCCTGGGAGTCCCCAAACCAAGAATGTGTCGTTGGACTAGAGAGGCCTCTCCATACTCTGCTACACCACTGGGCTGTTTTCTACCTAGGACTCTGGGTCGTTTGGATTTATCACTGAAACTTTGTACAAAACTGCTTAATCAAAATGCATCAGCTGTGAAATCTGTCAGGCCCAGTACAAAATGAAAATGTAAGGCCCCTTGTTCAAAAACTAAGAATTTCAGGATAGCAACAGCAAAGCACTAACCCAAACACAGGGCCGTTTTGAGCACAGTCCATATTTCTTAATCCTTGAGCGGGTTCCTGAGAAAGACCATCCAGATCCAACAATACTAAATTAAGTGGGGTCAATACAAAATCCTGCTGCTAGGTGAGTCACAGCGCCGATAAACAAAACTGAGCTGCTACATGGAAAAGGCCAAAGTGTGAGAGGTTGGTTGACATGATGCTTGGAATAAGACAAAGGCCTGATAAGACTGCCAAACGAAGCTATAGCAACAGAAATATAATGGCCAGGACAAGGAAGATGAAATTCCATTCTATGCCAGCGTTGGGCGTGGGATGCAGGGGGAAGGATGTCCTCTATTTTAAGCCCTTTACTGCAAATGAGAAAATGTAACAAAGTGAAGGAGAGTGGTAGGTCAGGATGGGGAAAGATCTCAGAATGGCACCATTTGAGGAACAGCTGAGGGAGGAGGGAGTTCTTTGCCTAAAGAAGAGCAGAGACAAGAGAGTCCTGGACATGTCTGAAAGGCTGTCATGCAGGAGCTGGATGCGGCATACTCAGTGTGGCTCCAGAAATCAAGAGACTCGGGTAGGTGGAAAAGAGGAAGGCTGAAGAGGCCGCTGTTCCTGGAAGTGGAGGCAATGGGCGCCTGTGTCTGCTATTGCAAAGTGGGAGTTCTGCTGGGTGGGACCCCTGGGTCCTCTTCCAAGTCCAAGGACTCCTGGGAATCAAAAGCATCAAAAGATAGTGGGTGTCTTGAATCTTGAGATGATATATTTCACAACCAAAATCAACAGATATCAAAGATTTCCTAACTTCAAGGACGGTAAGGGGGAGGGGAAGCATCGGCATCTACAAAGAGTTAACTGGAAGAACACAGGTTGGAAACTTTACAAATACCTTCCTGAGTGAAGAGGCTCCCAAGACACTGCTGCAGGCACATGATAGGTACTAGCTAGGACTAGGGCCAGGACACATTTTTGGCATAACACCGAGTAAGTCATCCTTTTTACAATCATATAGTGCTTTTGTCAAGCCAGTCTGATTTCTCATTTGTTTTCTTTGGATTACTCCACCCTGCTGTGGGAAAATTAACTCTTTGGCACATCCACAGGTATACAACCATCTACCCCCACCCCCCGGCAACACATCCTCAAGAGACCCACCAAACTACCAGGTTAAAAAAAAATGTCTTAAAGTCCAATTAGAGTCTAATGAGCTGTGCTAATTGAGATTATTCTTGCAAATTGGTTAAAATCCTAATGAGTTGGCCTTAAATGGGACCTCCAGTCAATGTTTACCCTGGCTCTGCCCCAGCAAATTTGTAAGACAAATGCAATATCTCTGCCCTTGACAACCTCATTGAAAAGAGGGGTTAACATTACTGGACGCCAGATAGTCACAAGCATTAATCATTATTTTAGGCAGCTAAAACACTGTAAGTTACTGATATAAAAACTGATGTGGCACACAATGGGTGTTTTCTAGGGAAGAAGCATCCACCACGTACCAAGTGCTGAATGAGGGGCATCTAGAACACAGGGCAAACACAGATAGATATTTACCTGACTTGATCAGAATTTCCAAAGTCAATATGTTGTGTGTTGGAGGTCGGGCGGGAGGCACAGGGGGAGGGGTAGAATTGTTCAACTATTCCTCCCATTCAGATACTGAAATCTTTACAGCCAGACCTGAGAGCCATTCACTCCAGATCACTAGCTATAGTAATACCTATAAAAAGATTTTTTAACATAGGACTTCATAAAGACAATGAAAAGATTATGTAAAACTGGTGGAGTGAACACTATATACAGATTAATAATTAGTTAATGTGATTATGAAACATGCATATACGTTTTTATCTAGTGTTAGCCTCCAGTGGAGGCAATATAAGAGCATCATTGAATGATGGCCTTTGGAGTCACAGACAAGGAATTAGTTAAATATCTACTCCTGTATCCTCTAAACCTACAGCAGACACATGATAACAAACTTCATGTGATTCTTTTGAACTCTCTCTCACTTACATTGAGGAAAACAACTCTCTCCAGAGGAATTTGTTATTATCCTGGAGGTTTGGCCTCCACCTCTCATGCAGCTGAGAAGCAGGGAATCAGGCTAATGCCGGCTGAACCAGATCTGCAATCTCTCAGCCCGGCAGAGGTGGTCCAGCAGCTTCCTTCAGCATGTGCACCTGTTATGTTTTTCTCTTCCTTCAGGACTTTTGCTGAAATTCGAAGGGAACTGGAAGAATCACATTTAACATCCTGTCACACAGAATTATGTCCCTCTTATTAGTCAGAGGTCTTAGTTGAAACCAAGTGAATCCCTCCATTGAATTTAAGCAAAAAGAGATTTACTGAAATAATATGCAGAATCTCTGAGGAAAGCCTGAGATTACCATTTGAAGTCTACACCATCAGGAACAACACCCAAACCATACCGCCCAAGCACAGTTAAGATATCTTGGTCCCTTCTGCTGCTCAAAGAAACCACAGCTTGCACCAGCGACCCTGGGTTCTAGAAACAGAGGGTCGGCCACTACTCACCCCAAACAGATGCCACACCACCAACCCCACCAAAACATGAAGCTTTCATAGCAGTGATGCTCAGGTCACTCCAACTTTAGTGAAGTCTCACATGAATAACTCTGATGGCTGAAACCTGTGGTCACATGCCTGTGCCCTGAAAATTCTGGCTCCTACCTTGAGGAAGTAGAATTTGTAATGTAAAATAGTCCCCAGATAAAAGAAGGATATTCATAGTTGGTGAGCAGTGGCAAACACACGCAAAAAAATTCTTTCCTTCATTTTTAACAAAAAAGACATTTAGGGGAAGAAACAAGAGGTGAAACCAGAATTTACCTATGCCAGGCCCCAAAAGCCACCCTATTTTTATGCCATAACACCTACAGAAAACGTAATGGTTCAACAAAGCTATATGCTTTGTCTTTACAGATTCTAGAAAGCTAGTAACCTGGAAAAAAGAAAGCACCCTCAAACTTTATTCTTGAGGCACTTTCTACGATGGATCCAATTTATCATTGCTAAGATAGTTTTAAGAGTTCAGACTCTCCTTGAAATGGACTTTCTTTTCAGTTATCTATTTTCTTATGATTGCCTCATTTAAAAATAATCGAGAATTCAGAGCAGATACCTATATAGACTTTTATTGAGCTTTGTATTCATCAAAAACGAAGCTCTGTTACATGAATATGATCACTTTGTCTATGACCAATAATTATTATAATTAAACTGGAGTAAATGGCAATGAGAGAAAAGCACAGTTTAAATGCTATAGAAGTTTGGAGGTAGGAGATTGTCTGACTGAAGGAAAAACAGAAGGCTTAAAATAAGAAGTGTTATCTGTGCAGACCATAAAAGACAAGTAGAATTTCAACAGGAGAAGGGGTAAGGGCATTCCAGGCAGAGGGAAGAAGTGTGAACCAAATACAAAGCCAACGCGGGTAAAGGTGCATGCTGGAGAAAAAGTCTGAAACTTGGGTCAAGGGCCATGAATAGCAAGTTTGACCCCCGCAATCAGTAAACACTGGTAAGTTGTGATTTTTGGTCAGCAGACTAAACTATCAGATCTGGGCTTTAAAAAGAAGAATCAGCAATCAAGTGCCCTGTAGACTAGTCAGAATAGAGAAGACTCCAGACCAGATCTGAAATAAATCTGACCAGTTTCACTAGAACGAATTTTCTTCAAAATACTTCCATCATATAGAAATAACTGCCAAGATCAGAACAAAATTTTCTTAGTAAATGAACTGCTTTCAACTAACTTTGAAAAGTCTAAATAATGGGTAATTTAGCACGTATGTTGGCACAGGCACCAGGACAGACATTTTCAGTTATCATTTCTGTAAATTCCTAGGCCATGAAATTATCAAATATTACTGTGATAAAGGTGTTTTAGAAAGTGCCTCGTCAAACCCCTTGATGTGGCGTGTGGGAAAACCCAAATCCAGAAAGAAGCCACTTGGACTAGCGCAACAGAGAAAAACAGTGTGTGTGTCAATAATAAAGTCTCCTAATGAACAGATAATGATTAGCCTTCTCCTGTGCTCATCAACCCAAAGATAGAGACATACGTTCAGTTTTTTATACAGGGCCACATAATACAGTGGCGGCCAGTATTCAAATCCCAGATTCTCCACTTACTACCTGTGTGAGCAAATTACTATCTATACCTCTGTTTCCTTTTCTCTAAAAAGGGGGATAATAAGAATCTCTTTGTCAGAGGGCTATTATGAGGACTGAATGAGGTAATTTATATAAAATTCTTAGAGAAGTGCCTACCACAGAGTAAGTGCTCTGTAAATGATAGCCATTCTTATGTATAATTCAGGCGATAGATCTTAAGGGGGATACTGACCAATTGCCATATGTTTGGAGAAGCTCAGTCAAGATGTTGAACAGTTTGGAAAATATTTCAGTCAAAGGACAGTAAAGGGAACTGAGATGTGGAAAAGAGAAATATAGTGGAGGGAACATGGTCGTTGTCTTCAAAATTTCAATTTATAACATAGCAGAAAAGGGAACAGGTTTTTTCTATTTTCATTACAGGAGGGAGAACTAAGAACATTGGAAAGAATTTTTAAAGTGCAGCTCTTACAGAATCAGAGTAGTTGCTGAAACCATTAGGGAGAGTTCTACCAATGGGCATGGCCAAGACCCAAAGACCTGGCAGGATGGTGTCTAAACACCAAGCGGTCTGGGTCAGGAGGTCAGCCTGCCCTGTGCTACATCTCAGTCTTAGAAATAAGTCCAAAATGTTCAGTGTTACCATTTTATGGAACAAACAAAATAAAGAGGAAATAACTGTAATGAGACTTTAGTTTACAAAGCAATTTCCCCTTCAGTGATCCATTGAAACCATATCCTGCAAAGTCAATCTTTTCCTCCATTTTATCAGCAGAATCTGAGACATGGAGAGGTGAAGTGACATACCAGAAGTCACACAGGATCTTCTCACTACATTTCCAGGGGTCTTTCTCCTGCTGCACTGTGTGGTCATGCAAAGGTCACAAGTGAACTCAATCTTCTAAGAAGTAGGGCACAGGCTAGACAAGGGAATCAAGGTGGTGTGGCCACTAAGATCACAGAAAATTACCCATAAAAATTCTAGGGGCTTCTAGGTTGGAGAGGCTTCTGCCAGAGCTTTGGAATTTTGGCAGCAGAAGAATCTCCTTATGAAATTGTACCTTAAAAACAGTAAATAGAAATCTAATTTAGATGCAAGGCAATCATCCAAAACAAAACCTAATTATTGGATTCTTAATATCAAGTATTCAATTATAAAGTTTTGTGCAAGCTAGGGCATTGTTGGCTATCTCTTTAGTATTGATGTATTTCCATACATTACATGATAAACTAAATTGGCACTCCACTTTCTAGGACATAAAAGAATTCGATTTGTTTGCATTTCAAAAATCACAAACACACACACACACAAATTCCAATTACAGCTCATGAATAAAGACATCACATTACTCTGTAAGTTTCTTTCTGGTTTATAGTATACATTCCCATCCATCATAGCAACTAAACTTATAACAATGCCATGTGGTAGGTATTGTTATCCTTAATTTTATGGTCAAGGACCCAAAAAGTTGGCTTGTGCAAAGACACCCAGATAATGAAGCCAAATCCATAGAACCGAAACCTGCTGACTCCAAGTTTAATGCTTCTCTCACCGTAACAGAGCCATGATGAACAATGACGTGAGCCATCTCCACCAAGCTCAGGTCGATACCTGGAATTACTCAACCCTCAACGGAAATCTGTCAGGTTCTCATGTCTTGCTGAGTTCTTTGGCCAGGTTCCTATAGCACTCACTTCACTAGGCCCTGCTGCCCTACCAAAGAGGACGAGACTGGTTTTTTCAATGCCAGATGAAAAGGCAGGGCACCACAAAAATAAGTGAGCTGCCACATGCCAGGAGAAACGTGACTTGCAGCATTGAGAAGAGGCAGTTCGAAGGGTCTACTATCTAGCCCCTCTACTATTGGGCTCATAAACTCCCCCTGTCAAAGCCACAGATTTGAATGGACCCAGAGCACTGACTCACTCTAACAATGCTTACAAAGACACTCATCAAATTAGTTGCCAAATCTGCTAATTCACAATGAGGAAACTCGTTGTCAAGCAGATGGATGCTTGTGTCAGCCTGACCAGCTGTGGACAGGCTGCATGGAGAGCTAAGTGACCAGCAGGCTCTTTTGTGGGCCTAAACCTAATTAGAGTTAGGGAATTACTGGGTGATCTAAATGCTTAATGCTAAGGCCAGGATAACATGATGATGCTTCCAATTCACCATGGGCTAAACTCATCGGGCAGAAGAAAAATCAGGCCAGTCTGACAGGGCACATCACTCTAGAGCCTGCTGAGATAGGCACTGGCTGCCTCTGTGACTTTCCTTTGGACACATCCACTCTTTACAAACTCCTTTCTGACAGACATATTTGGAATTGCATTTCTGAATGTCAAGTTTGATTGTAGCCAAGACTAATTCTGACCTGTGAGTCATTCCGATTTCTTTAAAGAGATTTCAGCAGACTCGATGCTAATTTTCAACATTGATGTCTGAGCCTAGTTCTCAGAGGGCAATTTGAGTCCCTTGTTTCCGAGGGCACAGTCATCACTGTCACCCCATGTCAGGGCACTCTGACTCATCATTCTGCTTTTACAAATAAAATTTAAAACCTTTAAAAATTCTTATTGGAAAATCAACATAAACACCACACAGGAAAACTAGAAAACATATATACACACACAAAATATAATACACATATTTAAATTTCTAATCTTATCGACTTTGAGATATACAGTTTAAAATTCTGATGAACGACATGCCAATTCTCCTTATATACATAT
>NW_011888884.1:2234660-2270573 GCF_000151845.1 Pteropus vampyrus | reverse complement strand
CAAGACTAATTCTGACCTGTGAGTCATTCCGATTTCTTTAAAGAGATTTCAGCAGACTCGATGCTAATTTTCAACATTGATGTCTGAGCCTAGTTTTCAGAGGGCAATTTGAGTCCCTTGTTTCCGAGGGCACAGTCATCACTGTCACCCCATGTCAGGGCACTCTGACTCATCGTTCTGCTTTTACAAATAAAATTTAAAACCTTTAAAAATTCTTATTGGAAAATCACCACACAGGAAAACTAGAAAACATATATACACACACAAAACATAATACACATATTTAAATTTCTAATCTTATCGACTTTGAGATATACAGTTTAAAATTCTGATGAACAACATGCCAATTCTCCTTATATACATATTTTAATAAAATAATATTTTGAGGGGCAAAAGAAGTCACACACTGTAGGTATACACACACGCATATATACACACATGTATATACTACATGATTCCATTTATATTATGTTTGAAAGAGGCAAACTAATCTATAATGTTAGAGACTGGACAAGTGGTTCTCCTGAGGAAGGTCAGTGATCAGAAGGCACGTGAGGGAGACCGAGGGTGCTAGTTATAATTTCAGTTCCAAGTTATGTATAGTATACTACCACATACACATTTTTAAATAAATGACTTTATTTGTCCTTTAAAAAATAAAATATAATATTTTGGAAGTTGTTTTTCTCACATAATATATTGTGAGCATCTTTATTTGTTAACAAATACAATCTAAAACATTATTTAAATGATTGCCTGGTATTTCATTCTATGAGGCATCAAGATATGTTAGCAATCCCCAACGATGGGCTATTTAGGCTGTTTCTAACTTTTAGCTTTTATAAGTAGTACTGCAATGAAAATTTCTATGCCTCTGAATTGAAAGGAAACTAAATATTCGGAGTATACCTGGATCTAATTAATCTTTAGATGCTCTTTTGCTTTATAATATACATTGATGATATTAAGTGGTTAACCTGATGAGCATACACATATTAACTTTATTAATGTGTTTATTAACTTTATTAATAAGCTTGTTAATATTCTCCCTTGTAGAGATTTTACGCTATTGAGTAAATGTCTCTTTTTTAGTATTAAAGCTTTGCTTAACTATGTAAGTAATACAGGCTGGTACAACTATATGAAGAATCCAGAGATGGACAGTGTAACCACCAGGCATTACACATGGAGAGGCACATTATAACATACAGTAATGACTACTCTTAAGCAAATGTAATCGGATCTCTCCTGGGTTACAAAGTCTGGGAGGGACTGGGAACTATTTGTTTTTTAAATAAAAATAAAACTGAATTGTTTCCTTTATACACATTATGTAACTCTCCTGTTAAATTTTTCTTAAATTTTATTATTTCTGTCACTCCTACACGTTACATAATTTTTCTAGTCCTATTGCTAATTCATTAGTATTCATAAATAGAACTAAATTTTAATGTTAAATTACTTTGTATAAGGCATACACATATACATCCTCTAGACAGCAAACTCCAAAGCTCCAAAAGATCTTTCTCCCTCCTCAGCGTAGCACCTGCACAGAAAAGGTGCTCAGTCAACACTGGCTGGCTGCAGAGACTGGGGAATGAGGAGCTGTTTTGTGCCTTCCCTCACTGGCTTCTCTTTCCATTTCAGGTGTTCTTGGGGGTATTTAAGACCATCCAGGAGTCTAATGCATCCTTATATCATGCCATGGAGGTGTGTCCCACCATCTCTTCCAGCTTTCAGTAGGCAAATGGAGTGTTTGCTATGGGCTGGGCCCTGTACTGTGAATGAGGGAGGAAACAGATACATCTGGCATGTGCTCTGCCTTTAAGGGACTCACAGATGCTTAAGTAAGAAAGAGGATAAAGGAGGTGAGCACAGATCCTGTGCTCTGAGGTGAGAACAAACTAATCCAGTAGACAAAGTGTTAGGGATTGGAGCAGAGGCTGTAAGAATTGGGCCTAGAATGAGTGAAAACAGGCAATGGGGAAAGCCATAAACAAAGCCTAAGAATAAGGAGGGGGGCGCAAAGATGGGTGGGTTTCCAAAGGGCCAGGTTCTCAGTTTTCCTCCCTTTATCTGACCTCAATGTCCAAGGCTTGTGAGAAGGCCAAATGGGCCACAGTAAGACCAACCCCTCAAGCATCCAGGGGTAGCCTGGAAGCAGGCTGGGTGAGGGGGAGCCACTTCTCTGCGGTGGAAGTGTGGCTCAGGCTCTGCTGTAGAGCAGGGCCCCTCAGCAGGCCTTCCCGTCCTGTGTGTGTGTGTGAGGGGAGGTGGGGAGGAGCAACCTGAGAGATTAACAGCCAGTGTGGGGGTACAAATCTGGAAGCATAAGGATGAAAGAAAAGAGGCCCTATAGACCCAGATCACAACAGAAAGGCTGCCCTGTGTACTCAGGAGTGGGAAACAGGAAGAACTGTGGAGAAACCCTTCGTCTAAGAGGAGAATGGTCAAGCTGAAAAAAATGAAAGTGGGAGTAAGAATTGTGGGGGGAGAGTCTTGCAGCAGAGAGAGGACGCTGCATTGGTGTCATGAGGTACGGGAAGGAACCAACACTCTTACTTCCTATATATACACACAGAATCAGACTGTGCTTTCTAGCACCTATGAACTAACGAGGGAGCTGTGAGGCCTCAAGCAACTGTAGTAATGGGTGAGCTGGGAACTTGGGGCCAGGTCTCTGAAGTGGCCACAGGAAGTGACCTTGACCTAATTTATGAGTCAGCCGATTCTTCCAGGTCATCACACACCTGTGAACATGCCTTCCTGTCTGTCTGGGCTGTGGTTTGCCTTCACTTGATAGAGATAGAAATTGAAGTGGCAAAGGTAAGCATAAAGGCTTCAGAAATTTGTGTGTCATCTACAACGAATAATTACTCAGGTGCACCAAAAAGGAAGTCAATCAGTAAAATCCACAGGCCTTTCAAGAAACAGAGCTGGGGAGATTCTTGGAATTTTGAGTGTTCCAAGCCAAAATATACAGGAAAAGCCTATCTGCCCATAGGTAGGAGAGAAAAAAAAAAAAAAAAGAAGAAGAAAGTATAAAAGCTCATATGCTTTTGGCTTCCGTGTGCTATCATTAATCATTTTCCTAGGAATAGAGGATAGTTTCCTTGCTGTAAAAGGAAAAGAGAAACAGATCCCTTTGACCAATATGCTACCCAGATGTTCGCCAGACCCCAGTATCTTTTTTTCCCCACTTGATTTGGAAAAGTGAAACCTAAGATGACAATCGAGGGGAAGCAGTTCCTGAAGACAACATCACCAATCACTTCTCAGATGTGGCAACCGTCCACCTTCTGTGATTACATGACATCCTGAGAGCTTTCAAGAGCAGGATCTATCCATCTCCTGACAGAAGCCATGGAAGCATTTGGTGGACTAACTCTTTCCTGGATCAGCCATGAGTTAAATCATCTTGTAAGAAGAAGAGAGGCTTGTGTGAGGCCTCTTGCCTGCAGGAGTGGCCCTACTCTGGAATGCCTTGACACATCTCAGCCTCACCTGGCTTCCTATTGCATCATGTGTTCTTGAGTTCATTGCCACAAGAAAGAATTACGTCACATACTGGGTGGAAATAATTCCTAGAAGCTTCAAGTTAGAGGGACAAAGGCAAGTAACAAAAACTGTGAGGTTCAGCAAAACTGACCTAATTTGAAAGAGTGGGGACTGCATCTTCATTTTTTCACCATAGATTTTCCAGAGCCTGAGATTCTGTGGGTCTCAATAAATGTTATTACTTTCCCATTAATTAAAACACATTTTTACTTATGTAACTGTTTGTAAATGGAAACCTTCTATCACTACCTTAAATAGAAATGAATATCCCTGGCCACATATAGATGTGGACCATGAAAAATAAACACAGTGACAGCAAAGGCATTAATGGAATTCATCTCACAGAGAGAGTTGCCTACAGAAGGTTTGGAGCTTGAGATTTTCTTTCACTTTATTTATAAACAAATGAATAAATAAAGATGATTAGTAAGTAATGGAGAGGTGATAAGGGCATGTTGGCTCTAAATGCAGCCTTCTCCTTGGCTAATTAAAAAGGGAATGCCTCTCGTTATATGGGTCAATAGTAGCTAGCACTGTATCCAAATACTTCATCAAAATGACCCTGGATGCCATCAGGGATACGATCCCTACTCTGGACAAACATCAGACTAGATGGTCTCTAAGGGTCTTCGAACTCTGACATTCAGTAATCTAAGTTGTTTTATAGTGATGTCTTTTAAATTATAGTATTAATAAGATTATCGACATGAGGTGGAGGTAGTGATAACTCTATAGAATGGATTTTGGAAAGCAATGAACCTGATTTTCCTGCTTGGCTTTGAAAAAACAGTCTGATACCTTTACAGCTAAGCTTCCCCTTAGTCGTGCCATCATACAGTGTGGCCCCATTACGATTTACCAAATAATTACATAGAACTGAGTCTCCCTAAACTACAGCTGTTTAGATGAGCCTAAAAGCACAGGTAGCTTCTCTGTACTCTAAAGCAACGTTGCCACGAAACATGATAGGTAAACAAACTGAAGCATATCTTTTTCTGAATTTTTGTCTCTCTAGAGAGAGAATAATGTCCCTGGAAGCCAATTTTCCCTGAGTTACCGTCAATAAAGTGAAAAATACCCCATTAATAAAGGCAAGACGGGCTCAATAGTAGAATATAGGAAACAGTCCCAGAGAATGGCCTGAGCTCAGAAGAGCTTTAACCAAGGTAATCCAAGAGTCTGCTTTCATGGCACAAAAGCCATGGATAGGAGAATACATGGTCAAGAGATGAGCTCAATTCTTATCCAGGAAAAACCGGCTGTGAGTATTGGGGGAAGTTTTAATGGGAGACTGAGCAGCAAGATGAATCAAGGGAGAATTGAGAAGAAAAAAGGAGCTACATTGGTGGTTCCAGAAATAAGGTGAAGAACAAGACCCATGTTCCCGAATGTTCCATCTATGTGGCACCTGCTGCATACTGCCAAGGCAAGCATGTAGGAAAGAAAGAGCCACTCTGAAATTCATAGACAGTTTGTGTGTTCAGCATGCCTGCGTGCCAACAAGCACGCATCCATCCACCCATGCACATGGACCTTTTCCAACCTTCGCTGCGTGACACTATGTCAAGGGGAATGCAGAGGTAAATAGAGTATAGATCAAGATGCTGAGTATGAAGAAATAAACAGGGCAAGAGAAACTACAGCGCTCAAGACAGAGCGTCCAGCCAGCAGAGAGAGGTACAGAAATTGCCATGGGAAGGAGCGTGGGGTCACAGCTGGCTGGAATGGGGTGGGGGTGGGGAGTACCTAGAGTTCTCCAAACATCTCCCACCTCATCATAAATAAAACGGGGAATTTTTCTGGGAGTGGGGCCTTTAAACAGTGTCCTGGAGGATTAGAGGAGGCTAGGATGGATGTAACAATGGGAGGAGGGGGGTTTTCAGGCAGAGAAAACAGCTTGAGCAAAGGCAGGGAGGCAATTATTTACAGCTTCCTAGATGTTTCCTAACCACAGAAACCAAAACCTAAAGAAACTGTCAGCACATTTAGGGATTGCTGACTGAATCTTGAAAATTTATAGGCTACTGACACAGGAGGGTTGACTAATTCCTTTGATTTTATCGTGGCACCGTGATCCTACATGGAGAGAGCAAGAGGAAAATGCCTTAATAATTTGAAAAGACTTTTCTTCAATTGTACAGTTTTAAAATTCTTTTACAGTAAAACACCTTGACTTGCTTATAAAATACCATGTTGTAGTAAGGCAATCACTTCTGGACCAGGCATTGGGGGTCGGGGGTAATCTCTTGAATGAAAAATTGGGAAATTCCTGGAGGAAAAAATTGAAATGGTGTTTAAGGTACTTGGTATCTGGTCACATGTTCAAACTACAGCTAGCTTTCGGTCCCCAAATATTGCAAGGTAGCAGAGCTTACTTCTGTTGTTGGAGATGCTTCTCCTTAACCACATTGTGCATTGCGACTAATCCTCTTGCTATTGAAAGTTGAAATAAAAAGAGGAAAATGTTGATCTTGAGAAAAACATCTTAGGAAAATGATAAAAGGAAGGATATCTTCTTGACTCTGAAATACAAGTGCTGCATTTTTTTTAAGTTCCATTTTAAAATCAAGTAAATGAGACTCAAAGAAATTAAGTAAATGGCTCAAGTTCATGCACCAAGTAAAGGAAAAAAGATTAGGGTGAGGCACCACAAGTTCCCCTGTCAGCCTTTTACTTGAGCAGTGCTCCCGGCCCTCCCTCCCTGTAACTTTAACCCTAGACCTACAGCCACCTCTGCTTACCTCTCCCCTCTTCCCTGGGTCCACAAGCTGGGTCTGCATTCTATTTCAGGTGGAATTCCTTCCATCTTGCCACCTCCAGAAGATACGACCAATTGTAGAAAACCCTGCTCTTCTCCCAGTCTTCCCCAATCTCAGTAAATGCTATCACCCACCATCCATTGAGTACCTAAAACTAAAAAAACTTAGGGGGCATCCTTGATTCCCCTCGTCCCCTCTGTATTAGTTTTCCGTGGCTGCCATAACAAATTTACTGCAAACTTGGTGGCTTACAACAACAGAAATCTTTCTCAGCGTTCTGGGGGAAAGAAGTCCAAAAACGGGTATCAGAGGGTTGATTCCTTCTGGTGGCTCTGAGGATATTGCAGTGTTACATCTGCAGGTCAAGCAAAACCCATCTCTGCCTCTGTCTTCACATGACCTTCCCCTCTGCATCTCTCTTTTTCTGTCTTTTTCTGTCTCATAAGTCCCCTCTCATCTGTCTTTTTCTGTCTCATAAGAATACTCATCTTTGGATTCAGGACCTACCCCAATCCAGGATGATCTCATCTCAAGATCCTTATCTTAATTACATCTGCAAAGACCTTCATTCCAAATAAGGTCACATTCTGAGGTTCCAAGGGGACATATCTTTTAGGGGCCACAATTCAACCCACTATTCTCTCCTTCCCACATCACATCAGTCCCAAGTTTTTACTTCCACCATACATTCCATTATTTTCTCCTTCTTTCCATCTAAATTACTACCACTCGGGCCAACACCACCATCATCATTCCCTGGACCACTCCTATAGCAGCCTAACTAACCTCCATACCCAGCTCTCTCCATCCATTTTCCCCACCACGGCCTGAATGCTTTCTTGACAATTCATATCTTATCACACCCCTACTTAAAACTCTCTAGTGATTTATCACTAACTTATAATAAAACTTCAACTCCTCACCACAGCCTCCTGAGACCTCATGCTCTGACCCCTGCCTATCTCTCTAACCTCCTAACCTACCACTCCCCCTGCCCTTTGTATTTTACTGTTCCTTAGACACTTCAGAGTTATTTCTCCCCAGGGCTTGTTCCTACCTTTCCCTCAGATAGGCTTTTTGCCCCTTTCCATATCTCTGCATAACTGATTCCTCCTCTGTCATTCCAACTTCAGCTTAAATGTCACCTCTTTAAGAATCCTTCCTAGCCCCAAGAAGTCACCGCCTACAAACTTTCCATCAAAGCACCTAGACTTAACTGTCTGCTACTCAGCACTGTCTGGATAGCTTCCTTGTTTACTTGTTGTTGTTAGTTTCGTGGTAATTGTTTGTTCATTCTTTTATTGTCTGCCCCACTCCCACTAGAATAGAAGCCTTGAGATCAGGGACTCTATTTGTTCGCTACTAAACCCTCAACACCAGAACTCTTTGGAACATAGTAGTTTCTCAATAAATGTTTGTTGACTGACAAAATGAATGAATGAATGAATGAAAGAAAGAAAGAAAGAAAATTACAAATGCATAAAGACTTTGACTTGAGAATGGGAAACTGGACGCTGTTGCTGAAACCCTCTGATTGGGGAAGATCTGGCTGAATAAGTACCCACTAATGGTCCATAGATATCTTCTCAAGCTTGGGCATAAAGAGCAATTAGGGGCAAGAGATCGCCAACTGCTATAAAATCAGACCCATTGCCTTCTGACCTGCACATAAGCATACATAAGTCAAGCTGGAATTGATTAGAAGGTTAATGTAATTGAGGAGGGCATGAACATCAGCACTGGTTATAAATCCTAGAGAATTTAAAATGAAAACTTGGTTTGGCTATGAAAAAATAATTCTTATTAGAAATATATTACGTGTCTTCTCATTCCCATGCATCATAATGATTTTATATCTCATTCAATGCATGTCAAATTAATGCAATAATAAATGTTTTCAGTGGCAACAATAAATCATAAATCTCACTAGGGGGCAATAGGATATGTCACCTAAGTGATCTAATACCTACACAATCATCATTGGGAACAGCCAAAAACTGAGCCACAGAGTAGCCAGAAAAGCTTTGAAAGAAGAGGTCAAATGAGACACTACTTTGATGAAACAACAAGAGGAAAAATGGTGGTGAGGTGACCAACTTGTATCTAGTTGCCTGGGACTTTCCCGGTTTTAGCATTAAAAGCCCTGTGATGCTGGAATCCCTTCAGTCTTGGGCAAGCTGAAATGGTTGGCAACCTAAATTGTGAGGATTCAAGGTTGAAGCTTTCTGTTGAATTACTAACCCTATGACTCTACTTCATTCCTAGCTCAAGTGTTTGTGTAACATTCACTATTGTTTCTTATGCTCTGATTTCTCTCTTACTAATTTAAGGACACTGTGTCTAAAATGTTCTTCCCAGCATTGCCCATCACCTGAACTTTGGGTCTATCTCTAGCTCAAAGGCTCTGCATGCTCTTTTTGCCTGGGAGCAGATATCATTTGCCTTATCCAACAAGTGGGGTCAACACATCTGGCAACTCTCTCTATGGAACCCCTATTACCTGCACTGTCATGTCTCCTGAGCTCCCTTCAGCCCCGGAGCTGCTCTCCTCTTCATGGTGTAATCCTTTCACGCTTGTCCCAGGCTGCTCTTTCATCTTCAGTCCAAACCCATCTGCTTTCTGTCTTTCAGAGACATCTCCTAGTCCCTGATTCACCACATTCCTTCTTTCCCTATATCAGGTAGATATAGATTTATTTTAATATCTTCTTTCTCTATTGTTTCCTGAAATTGGTGACATAGGGGTGACTATAATATATACAAAGCTATCATTTTAAAACATTTGTTTAATTTCAATTTAGGGACACCTGACAATGCGGGTAATGTAAGAGGTAAAAGAATGCAAAAATATGTAACATAAGTGAATAAATGAAACACCCATGACCTCCAAATGTATGAGCTACAAACAGGGAGGAGAGTACCCTGAATTTGTTTTTCTACCTTCGATGTGTTGTTCATTGACTTTACGCCTGAACATCTCTATAATTTTTAGGTACACCTGAATTATGAGATCTGTTCGTGAGCTCAGAATCTCTATATACATAAGTTATTGAGGCAAAAGCAGTTTATTTTTCTTAAGTGGCTCAGCTAGGTAGTTGCAATTGAATGGAGACAAATGAATAAGTGTTCATTGAGCCCCTTCCATGGCCTGCTGCCAAGAATGGATACTGGGTATTCTCTAGGATGCTGAGGTGGATACCCGTATGGAGTCTGCCACTCAGCAGGAAGATGGACACTCAGATAAGTCAGAAGACATAAAATAAGCACACTCAAACCTGTGGGAATGCAGAGGAAGGACTGACTATTCCTGATTAAGAGAACCAAGAAAAGCTTTGTGATATAGAAAAGCTTCATGACTGATCCTTGAAGAATGAGAATGAGAAAGTAAGGAGGGTGTTGCGGGCCAGCATGAGTAATAACAAAGGTGCCTGATCTTGAAGGATCTTGAACACCATGCCCATGAACTTGGGCTTTATTCTGTACACTGTGGACACACCATGAGGTACTCTGAGAAAGGATATAATATAAAAAGAGTTTTGCTTATGAATACTGTCTGGTGTCTCTACACAGGGTGAACAGGATGCAGCCAAGGGGGCTTTCCAGCTCATCACCATATTTCTGCCAAGCAAAAAGAACACAAGCTTTAGAATCTGATAGAAGAGACCTTCAAAATGAACCCCTCCATCTCCCACCTGTGTGACCCTGGGCACACTTCTTAACAGATCTGTAGGTGCTGAGGCTCTAAATGCAACTGGGCTTTGTGTCCTCCATCATCAGAGGGCCAGGCAGTGATGGCCTTTGTGACCACCGAAGGCTGCCTTCAGAGTGGATGTTAGCTTCACCCATTATATGCTTATCACAGCAGCATCCCTGTTATCGGCTGGAGTAAGAACAGACCACACACCCAACTCAGGGCAGGCAGGTGGATGAGCAGTGAGAGAAGCCAGGGCAGAGAGATCAGGCCAACCATCCAGGAGGAATGAGCTGCTCCCTCAGCAATCACACAGCACTGGCTCCGTATATGTACCTGAGGAGCATCTCACTCTGAATGGGTCATTGTTACCATCAGAATTAATATCTTACAACTAACTGTACAGTGTTTTACAGTTTTAAACGTACTTTTATATACTTTTGTATACTCACAAAAACTCTCAGAGATACAGATTTTTATCCTCATTTTACAGTTGCTAATAATTATGATTATGCATGAATAATTTACAATAATTACATTATTAATTAGTTACTGTATTCCGTACATTGCACTAAAAGCTTAGCTTGCATTATCTCATTTAATTCTCATGACTCCAAGTGAGAGGCAAGGCTATTCCCTGCTTTATCAAGGAAGAAACTGACACGGAGAAGGTAAGTCAATTGCATAAGGCCCTACACAAGGCGACACTTACTCCAGAGCATTCTCTGTTAACCACTGACCAGGCAGCTTTTCTAAAAGCAGCAAAAGGAGGCAGTGTGGCTAAGAGCTGCTTCAGAGGTTACAGTGTTACTAAGTGCAGAGGTGTGACTTAATCTATGATCCTTTATTCTAGACCTTACATTGTTCCTACTACTCTCTGCCTCCACGTGTGCTTAGAACAAACTGGTAAAGATCAATTCCCATTACTGATGCATGAGATAAGAGGCGACCATTGGGCTTCCATGAAATGCTCTTAGCTATCATTAATCTCGGTCTGTCCTTCCCCCCTCACTGATACTATAGCTAGGCATTTCCTGCATTGAGACGGCCACTTCTTCCATTTGATCCTCTACCTAACACTTCTCTTGTTCTACTGGGCTTCATGGTCAATGATTTCAGCTGAACTCTCACAAGTACTCCAATTCCTTGGCCCCCTACAGCCCACTCCATGAGCCCTACCAAGTGCAAACCCAGATACTGGTCCTTATTCCAAGTCTTCTTGAGGTCTGCAAATATTCCTCAGAAGCTCAACTAGTTTCTGTTTTGTCTTGATTGCCCTGAGGAGGCCATGGCCTCTGAGGAGGAGTCTGAGTGGTGGCAGAAGTGACTACTGCAATGACCTCCTCACTGGATTTCTTCCACTCCTTCTCCTTACCCGATCCATATGCTCCCATGACACAATCTTTCTGCCATGCAGATCTGATTTGGCCGCATTCTTGCTCAAAAACCTTCACTGATTCCTAGTTGCACAAGAAGAGATCTTAAACTCAGCCCGTACTGATTCAGAACTTGATCCTGGCCTTCTTGCCAGCTATTCCTATGCACTACCAACATTTCAGTTATTCTTCACAGGCCCTGCACTTTCTCACGCTGTGCTTTTGCTCAAGTTTAAGTCTGACCACCATTTTTCAAGGCCTAGTTCGAAATATCATCCCTCCATCAATTTTTTCCAAAATACTCCCTCTCACCTTAGAATACTTCCTTCATGGTATTCCCAAACATGTTATTTGCACTTATTATACAATATGCACTGCAAACTGCACTGTTAGGATTAATTCTATGAATGAAAGTCATACATTGTCTACACCCTCCACTTGATTGAGAGTTACTGGAGAGAAGAAATTAGATAGTATTCATTTTTTTTGTCTTTCTTTTCACACATAAAATAATGTTTTATGCAATATTGAGCCGGATAAGGTAGACAGTACTGGACTTAGGACTTAGAAGATGGTAGATAAAATGTTAGCTGATGCTTGATGACCATGAACTAACAAATTCTGGTAGCTTGTCCTCTTTGGGTTTATTTGCATCGCACAGTCCTGGGGTGTCTTTAGGAAGGTACCAGAGCTGGTATGGGGTGAGCACTGATCCAAAGTCCCTCCCTTCTCATTGCCACACCTGCTCCTGCTACTTCTGCCTGACCTCTGGCCAGTATATAATCAGTGCTGGTGCCTTTGACATTGGCAGACAACAGGTAACATTTCAGTCACCAACCCAGGCAGGACTCCAGGTGGATTTACTTCTCTCCCCTGTTGATGAGCCCTGGATAAACAAAGTGGACACTGCATTAAAAGAACAAAAGGTACTAAGTGGAAGTATTAGGTGTATTTTTTCTTTCTCTCTTCTTGAAATTCAAAAATGAGCCGATGTCGATGTCATGCTAAAAAATATTTTCCCTTAATCTGAATTTTAGCAAGGAGCAGACTGATGATCTTGTATCTCAATCAATCTCATTTTTAAAATGCATAAATTGAAGTACAAAGTAAGGTACTATATAAGTCAGGAAAAGAGAGCCCAGGCTAGTTATAAAAGAAACTAGTCACAAAGGTTTCAGAAGAGCCTAAAAGACAAGTACAGAATGGAAAGTCAAACCAGAGATCATCAACAGCTAAAAATCACCACTGTCCCAAGGGCCAGAGGAATAAAGCGGGGGGAGGGGAGGTGTTGTCGCCAGAGCCCAGGAGCTGGAGTCACCAAAAGGCAGATGGAACCATGGCAGAGCCACCTGGCAAAAGTAGGAACCACAGAGGGAGGAGTTATCTGATGACACCTAGAATGTACAGGAGACTTGGCCACTGTTGGGGACACTTTCCTAAGTAGAGAGAGGAGAGAAAGACCCTGGCTTCCTCCATCTTCCTTCTAATCTTTCATCAGTGCCACAGAGTGGCTGAATCTATCCAGAAGCCAGCTGGTAACGGTTCCGGGGAAATGCTGTTTGCAAGGGTCAGTCCCCACTCCCTCCCCATAACACAGAAAAGAGCAAAAACAGGGCAAAGAATAGATCTAAGCCCAAAGTGGCAAGTGAATGGTGCAGGGACTTTATAATGTCAGTTCTATTTCATCTACTCAACATTTCTTGTGCTTACTACCTGTGCCAATACTAAGTTTGCTTTTTGGACCTTGTTCTGTGCAAGGCCCTGAGCATAGAAGACGTGGGTAAGACATTGATTCAGCACGTCATAGAGGGCCTCCAAGTCCTGAGAAGGAGGTAGAAGGAAACAACCTTGATGTGATCAGTGCTGTAATAGGAATCAGAAATAAGGAACACAGGAGCTGGACCCAAAAGGATAAGCAAAGATTTTACAGGGACGAAGACCTTCCAAGCACAGGGAACAGCATAAAGCAAAGGCACAGAAGCCTAAAACTAACAGGGAATGTAAGGAGGAAGTAGACATCTCAAGGGGCTGGTGAGTGAGATTGTCAGGTAATAGCAGGAGATGAACTGAAACGTCAGGTAGGACCAAGAATTTGTAAAAGGCTCAAATGCGACAGAGTTCTGAGTCCAGTGTGCAGGCAACAGAGAGTCCTCTGAGCTTTGTTGGGTTAAAGTGTTTTGTTTTGTATCTGAAAATGGACTAAACAGGCACTTTATTCTAGTTTATTCTGGTGACACTCCCTCTTTGGGTCTCTATTACTTCGAATTCCAAACTTTTTTTTAAATTCTTCAAACATACATAAAAGTTGAAAGAAATTCATTGCGAATGCCCTTGATGTCCACCGCTCAGGTCCTACACTGGCATTTACTATTCTTGCTTTATCACATATCTCGCTATCTATCCATCTTTCTCTGTCTATCAAACCATTTTGTTTCTGATGCATTTCAAGCAAAGCTGTAGACGTCAGTACATTGTACCTCTAGAAACTTCAACAGGCATATGATTAGAGCACAATATTTGTTTTCAAATTTTTAGGTAAAATTTACACACAATGAAATGCACAAACCTTAAAAGCATCTTTTGATGAGTTTTAACAAATGCATGCCCCTCTCGTAACCTAAGCCCCTATCGAGGCATAGAACATTTCCATCACCTCAGAAAATTCCCTTACACATCCTAGTCACACATCCCATGGGCAACCATCGTTCTGATGTCTTCCCACCAAAACAATTTGAATGGAATAACACAGTATGCACTCTTGTGAAAGTATGCACTCTTCATTCACCATGATTTTGAGATTCATCTATGCTGTTGATACATTTGTTTTATTGCTGAATAATATTCCAGCATGCCACAATTTGTTTATCTAGTCTCCTATTAATGCACACTGGGCTGTTTTCAGTTTTGCTATTATAAATGAAATTATTATTAACATTCTTATGCAGTATGTTTGTGGACTCTTATTTTCATTTCTTTCATGTGAATACCTAAGAGCAAGAGTACTAGATATCAATGATAATCACGTTTACCTCTCAAGGTTGTTGTGGGGATTAGACGGGATGATGCACAGAAAGCATTTGGCATAGTACCTGGCCTGGAAAAATCACTGGGATGATATGCAAGCAGCAGCAGCACTATCAAACGTATTTTCATGGTATTACTGATATATAACAATAATGTAGGATTATTTTATTGTATGTTCATGTTTCAGAGTACTTTTTTTTATGGTGACGTTGGTTAATGAAATCCGATAAGTTTCAGCCATACGTTTTAACAGTAAGTCACATATATATTTACATTGTGTGTTCACCTCCCATAGTTAGACTCCTTTAAGATTATTCTTTTTCATAATCACTCTCAGCCACTCCTTCACTCTGTTTCATAGTTTGAAGAAATTATATACAGGCAAAGGGACATCTGAGCTTGGCTTTGAAGGCTGAGTAGGAGTTTGAGAGAGTAAAGATATTCTGAAAAGAGTAAACGGGGTATATAAAGGTGTATGTTCAGCATGTAGAAATGTCTGGTGTAGCTGAGTAGGGTGTATTTTTTACAATTTCATGGACAAAGTGAGGAATATTGTCAGAAAGAAAGAATCAAAATTAATGATTATAAAAAGCCTTGAATGCCAAGGTAAGGGCTTAGCCCACTTTTTTGTGTGTGGGCAATGGAGAGCCACAGAAGGATTTTCAGCAGCAGGTGACATTATTAAATTTATGTTTTAATAAAAAATAACCTGATTTCAGAATGGAGGTATGGGGCATGGTGTAATATGCCACCCAGAACCCACTTCAAGATGAAGGACTTGAGATGAAGTTGCTAGGAATGCTGTCAGCCCCCTTTGGGGACTGCCTCAGCTGAAGATATAGCCACTCGCCCAAGGTCATGCCCCTTTCCCGAGGTGGCCAAAATCCAGTGTCTGACAGACGTGGGGTATGAAGGTCCAGCCCTATCACCTTAACCTGGAACAGTTCTAAAAAGTTATTATTTTGTCTTCCCAACTCCCTGCAGGTTCCGCTGAAGTGCTTCCACTGAGACTGCATGCCAGCCGGAGCCCTCCCTCCACCCAGTCGTGCTTCCCACTCCTCCTTTTCCCTCCCCTCTTCTTCACTCTCTTTCTTTCCCTTTTCCAGATGTTGATCCCAAGAACATCCTCTAATACACCTCTGTATAGTAACCTAAGTTTCAGTCTGCTTTTCGGGAAACCTAACCTGGGATAGTGGAGTAGATTGAAAGGAAGGAGGGAAGAAGTGGGAGGCAAGCTACTATTGACCTGTGCTGTGCTTCCTGGGACCACACGCTGAAGGAGCTTCCCACAGGATCCTCTGTCCAGTTACATTCTGGCCACTTTTCCCATGTTCTTCCTAACTCCTGGGCTAGTTTCCTGGCTCCTGGATTCACCGACATGCTCCAGTGACCAAATTAAATGTTCATCATTTCTGGAAAGCAGAACGGAGAGTCTTCCATAGATGATTAAAATACAAATAGAAGAAAGCAGCGCTCCCACTGGGCAGCACAGAGTGGTAGAGAGGATGGGCTGACTGACCACAGCGGAAAAGCGGGTAAGTGAAATAAACCAACAGGACAGCTGCTTGTAAAACCTCTTTCCTGAAAACAAATCATGAAAGAGATCACACCTTTTAAATGCTTTATAGATGCTTTCCAAGCTTTTTAAATCTAGGCACAGAAATAAAATCTTTAACCAGATCAGAATGAAGCTGTTGTTTTGTATCCTGCTTCTTTTTCTTCCACCTTATGTTATTTCAATCCTATTTCCCATGTCCGGAAGAGAAACAACCTTTCGATTCAACAGGGGAACCTGGGGTCATTTTGTACACTTAGGTTTTTATTCGAAATATAAATCCATTGCTGATATAAGGAAAGTCAGGGTCATGCTGACTCACAGTAAGCTGGCAACCTAGCAAAGGTCCTTCCCTCTAACGTATGGGCACGAGACACACACTTCTCTTACCACACACGTCCTACCCCGGTCAGTCAGAAGAGTTTAATTGTTTTTCTAAATAGGGTAGATATAAGTGATATATGTAACATATAAAAAATTGCTATGCAATGAACACCTCTGTTCTCACCTCTCATTTTTTAAAAGAGAACATTATCATTACCTTGAAATCCCCATTAGGCTCCCTACCTATCCCAAACGTTCCCTCCCTCTCAAAATTAGTAACTGCCTTTTCAAATTTTGTTTTCATCATTTCCTTGCTTCATTTTATCGTTGTATACATGTTTGCATCTTTATACTATACACACAGATACATTTAGCTGTGAACTTTTTTAGCTTTATGTAAATGAAATCATACTGCCTGTATTCTTTCGTGGCTTTATTTTTTTTCCCCACTCAACAATATGATCCTGAGATTAACCCAAGTGAATTTTAATTGAAGAGAAATTCGTTTCATCAACTCCGATTCATAAATGCCATGCTGCCTGATGTTAATAAAAGCCCCAGGTAGTCAGAGAAAAGAGACGTTTGCCAATCAGAGTCAGGTTTTCCATGATGCAATGGTCCTGCTGGAAAACATTGTTCTTTTCCATTCCTCTCACCAGTCCACTCCCCACAGAGACACCGGGCATAGCCGCCAGTGTCATCGTGGAAAACCGTGTCCGGTGAAACACCCCTCTCAGTGAGCCAGGCAATTCAACACCCTCTGTAAGACGGGAGAGAGGAGTGGCTCAGCATATAGCCCTGTTCCTCTCCTCTCTGCCTGCTCCTCTCCTGCCAAAGGGACCTATCTCAGCTCTGCGAACAGGTGATGGGTACCAAGCAGCCCCCACCGTCTCATGCCCACGCCATCCCGTACACCTCTGTCCTGGGCTGGACTCCTGACCATGCCTTTCTCAGATAACACATGTGAAGAAGAACGGTCCTAGGAAAACTACTATCTGCTAATGTTCTCAATTTATCATTTCACTTAGCATTTTGTTTCTGAGCTAGTTTTTCCAAGTCTAAAAGGCAACCCTACAAGGAAGAAAGGTCATATTGAGAGCCACTTCCTCTTCATTGCAGCCAGATAAAACGAGTCTGTTCTGTCGGCCCTGCGCAATTAGCATTTCCACTGCAGCCGCCACTGGGAATTTCCCCTTTCTGGAGAAGACTGAATTAGACCCTCAGCCACAGTGGCTGGCCACGGAGCACTCTGGATCCCAAATGTCAAAGATTTCCATCCAGGAGGCTCTGATCTTTTTCTCACATTACTCTGTCTGCTAAGGGATAATTAACAAACACCGACTTCTCCTTTCCAGAGAATCTACTCCTCGGTCTTGGGGAAGAAACTTGGTTCTGTATGAAGCATTCTTTCTCCACATGGGACATCCCTGCACACTTGGCACCTTATCTCTGCAGCCTTCCCCACTCTCCCCACAACGCTGGCACAACCGACTTGTCCCTTCTCTATGCCTCTCACTCACTCTGCATGGATTTCTCTCACAGCACCCACAATGCGTTACTACCTTCATTTAATTAGTTTTCTTCTCTACTAGGTTGCAGTTTCTTTTAGGGCAGGAACGTGCCTAATCTAGCTCTATCTCCCCAGCTTATCCCAAAGCCTGGCATAGAGGAGGCCCTCAGGGAATCAATCTATGATGTTTGTCCTGAAACCCTACACCTGGTCGACCCCAACAGGTAATCTGGAAGGATAAGCAACCTGGAGCCAAAGGGCGAGTTTCAAGATGATGACAAGGGTATCTTTCTCTGGGAAAAAAGCTAAAGAACATGAGGAAAACCCCAGGGCAAGTCCTTGAGACAAAGGTAAAAGTCCAGACTTGAAATACCGAGTACTTGCACTGAATCTGACACGTTAAGGTGGGATAATTACTGCAGACAGAGACAAAGGTCAGCTGGATACTAGATGAAATCACAGAAGATCAATAAAAGACTAGGAAGATTTAGAACCATGAGCCAGCTAGGCTTAAACAGGGTTAAGACAAACAGGTTGTAACTAAAATTTGAAAAGCCTTGAATGCCATGCTATAGTTTTAGCTACTATTCTGTGGGACAATGGCAAAATGACCCCATGGCACCTGAGGTCAACTGGTTTCCCCAGATGAAGGCTGGTGTGAGGCAAGACTGTTTGAGAAGAGCAATGACGCTTCTCAAATTAATAAGAATTTAATTTGAATTCTGTCTCTGACTCTCATACAGGGGAAGGCGCTTTTGTGGCTCAGAGTCTTGGCACAATGAAAGAACTCTAGAAACTTAACCTGAAATGGTGGGTTTCGAATGAGGAAAGAGAGACGGAGGCAGGCTGTCACGGCTCTCTCACTTATTTGTTCTCTAGACCTCAGCATCGTTCTCTGTAAAATGAGGCTATGAAGCTTTCCTCACAGAATTCATCATCTGTGAAACTATAAGGCATGCTTTTCAAAGAAACAACCAGACAGAAAGTCTGCAATTCTACCTGTTGACAGCTTGCTAAGGGTTTTGTGATACATTGAAAGCATCCATATTCCCAGCTTGTCAACTCATGACACTGAGCAGTGCAGGAGCCCGCAGCACCTGATACAACGTCTGAGGGATCTGGAGCTGAGAGGGCTTTGCCTGGACAATTTCTGAGAAACCCAGACACCATATAAAGATTCTCCCAAACTGAGACCATCCTGGCCAGACCTGCCTTGTTCCCATATCCTTCAGTATAAAACCAGATAATCAAATTCTACTAAAAATTCCCAGGCCAAAAGGCCTGGTTACAAGTTTAGTTTAGAAAGTCAATATTGACAAAAAACAGAAATGAAAATGCTAGTAGAGCATTTAAGACCAGAAAGAGCTCTTAAAGTCACCTAGGCCAACACTCCACTATTACAGGTGAAGGAATTAAAGCCCAAGGTGGGGACTGGACTTAGCCGGTATCACAAATCTGGAGAGAGGAAGAACTGGGAGACAAAATCATGTCTTCCCACCTCAGACACCACGTCTTAAGAGCTGATTAAAACATGGTTTCAATTTTCAAATGACAGAATAATAAAAGTATGATAAAATGGGAGAAAAATTCAATGCAAATACTAAGGGCGAAAGTACAAATAACCAAGAAAATAAACTCTTCAAATAGCTGATACAAACCACAGAATGCCAAGGCCCTAGTTAATTTTAAACATTTTATGAAAATATGAAATGAGGGTGATCAAGCCTGGCATTGAACCAAGCTCTCGGCCCATCTGGACAACTCCTGTTAAGCGCATGGAAGCTGAAATGATTAGCTTTGCTAAACTGAAAGAAGAAGGGGAAACGACTGGACGCGATTTTAGATGGGCCCCAAGTGGGGAGCTTCAAATGGGAACGTGGGGGTAAGTGGAGCCCCCTGGTCCTATCGCTGCCTCTCTAAACCTTGACTTGCAAAGAATCTGCAGAAATGCTCTGAACTTAAGACTTCCCTTCCTGAGCCTCAGTTTCCACAGCCCAGAAATGGGGATCATAAGAATGATTTCCCAGAGCATAAGAGAAGCAGCATCAAAATCTCCTGGTAAACTATGTCTTGTGGAGCTATAAGGGCATTGTTACTCAAATGTTGATGGGACCAGGGATAGTTGCTTGCCATTTTATGATTTTGCATACCTGCTTTTTGTAACAAATGACAAATACATTCCACAGAGGAAGAGCAGAAAATTCTCTTCAAGAGGGAGTGGAGAGAGAGGTATTTAACCACCTAGCAAAACAACCATACATCTTGCTGCCTGCCAGACCAGTAAATTTAAATGGCAAAATCAGAAAACTAAATGTGCAGTTATATATATATATATGGGATTCCAATGTACCATACTTTTTCTATGCAATTATCTAAGCAGCTGCTTGTTTAGGATGATTTGGGAAGGACACCAGCCACAAACAGCGGCTGCTAACCTGAACTGCTTCATTTCACATTGTGTCCAAAGATGTTACCTCGAGAGGGTCATCAACCTGGAAAGCAGGAGAGCAGAGTTCTCCTCTCAGTTCTGCTCTTACTTCACGGAGTGGCCTCAGGCACATCCCACCTCCTCTCAGGGTTTCAGATTATCATCTATAAAATGAAGGTCTGATCCAGAGATGAGATCCCTGGACCCTACCATTTTTAATGCTACGTCTCTCTTCTCACTACTGAGTTTGGCTTGTTGGCTTCCTAACACACCTGTGTGTGATATCTTCTTGTAATGGAGAAGGCTGGACGGCCCAGGTATGACACCGAACGGCAGGTGCCTTGGCTTCCTCCTCTTCTTTGGACTATTCCAGGAGAAATGAAGTGAAAAGATAACTGGCCGAGCATCCCATCCAGGACACTCCCTTGGTGTCATTCTTCTTCCTTCTTTACTTCCTCTTCTGTATCCCCTCCCACCCCCACACTTACCACTTCAGAATGTCAGTGTCCTCTACACTGATCATCTACCATCCCTCTCAAAACTAGACATTTAGATAAGGCACTTGAAATACAATATAAACTGAAACTAAAATGCAGCTATTACTTCTGTACAAAAGAAGACCCAGGAAGCATTTCTAATCTCTGACAATCAATCATAGAGACATATTCTGAGCAGCCCCGAGAAGAGAGAACTAGAACCAATTAGTCATGGGAAGATAGTTTTAACACAGTGCAGACCAGTCCATTTTACTTGATTCCCAAATAGCACCAATCCATAAAACTTGTTTCTGAAATATTTTCTAAAATTAAGTATGTATACAACCAACAGTGCCCTCCGTGTGCGTATTTTTCACGTGTTATGTGCTGTTATATGCCATAGCTGTTATATAAGAGCTATCTAGCAAGCTGTACCAAAGGGAACTCTACCCACAACTTGAATTGAGTGAGCTCCACAATGTGTGTGGTTGGTTTATCCACCATAGCCTCTTTTTATGCCTCTGTGTGTGTGTGTGTGTGTGTGTGTGCGTGCGCACGCGCACATGCTCTGACAACAATCTGACCCATAGCGGAATGCAAAAATTATCTAAGAATAGATCTAAATTTCCCAGACGTATTTTTACCTGTTGGCTGTTAAATTGCAATTGAATTGCCAATTTCCCCACATCTTAAGACTCAAGAAAATGGATGAGGAACTCAAGGGTGAAGCGTAGCAGATAATCAGGGGGGCTTTAGCCGGAATGTCCCTATACTTGGCTTGTCTGAACATTATGCTCATGAATGACGTTCCTGCTCTCCTCTCCATGCCTTACCACCTGGATCAGCCAAAGTCACTCATTTTGCCCCAAAGAAGCAATCTGCTTGGACCTACTCCTGCAAGCTAAAAGTTGGCCTGGTGAGCTTAGATGTAGAAAGTACAGACCAGTCCACTGCCCTGACCGCTTTCCTGCCAGATGTCCAGAATTGTATTTCCATTACAACCCTGCAAGATAAGCTAGGTACAGGGACTCCTAATGTTTCTTAGCAGTCATGTGAGATCTCACCCCCTGACTTCCCAAGCAGGATATCTTGCGAATGCTCATAGAAGCATTCAGAGGCTCTGATCAGCCTGCCACCTCCTAGGAGTCTTTACCTATCAGTAGCTTAGTGCCCTTTCTTACATAATTAAGTTTGTGCTTATAACTCAGTTTTGTTTCATCGCTTTTCATTTTCACTTACAGGAATATAATCATCGATAAAGCAATAAAACACATTTGGGAAAAAGATGATCAGCTGTCAGTTAGAGACTGGTGAAAGACCTCTGACACTGTGTGACATTGTTGACGTGATAAATGATCCTATGGCCTGGGAGGATTGAGTAACCATAGTCTGATGGAGGAAGCCATAACTGGTAGCGTGCGGCTGGTGACTTTAGAGAATACAAAGAGAACAGAAGAGCCACGGGAACATACTGTTACAGGAACCATGCTACAGAGACCCTATATCATGTAGATTCAGTTAAAGACTCAATTCCTAGAACCCGTTCCATAGCGAGATCCGCTGTGGTTTGGTCAAAGACAGTAGGCCATTTCCCAGTATTGGAGCTATTTGAAGATCAGTTGAATGTGAAAGGATGTATACACAAAAATGTTCATTTAACATAATTAATAACAGCAAAGAAAAAGAAAGAAAGAAACTGATATCCAACAATAGAGGATTAGTTACAAAAAGCATGATGAATCCACACAATGGAACACTACAAAAATCAGATATAGCTATGTATTTATTTCTATTAAAAATTATTTCTATTATATTTATTTCAATATATTGCGAAGTAAAAAATCAGGTATGGTACAATCTCATTCACAGAAAGGACTGTGGACGGTATGCACCTAACTCCTAACTATGCTCCCCCTGAGTGGTGAAACTGTAGCTCTTACTACTGTTGTTTCTGTTTTGCTTACATGTGTTTTTTAATTTTAAAAAGTGAACATATAGTTTATATATTTTGAGGTTAAAATAAATAAAAGTTGATTGGTCTTCATGGCATTTAAACACTCCTCCAACACTGAGACCGCGAAACTAATTACCTGAATCTATAAACAACTAATGTCATGGCCCTCCTCCCCTCTAAGCAACCACACACTACACACACACATGCATGTACACATGCAGCTAATCTACAGGCTCTTTCTCATCCCCTTGATATGTCACTAGTGACAGCCAGAAAGCCCAGCCCTGGGACATGGGGTTACAATGGTAAGTCCCACAGTAATGGCAGGAATTTCGATGGCCACGGTAGTAAGGCAGCCTCACATTCAAAATGACAACATGGCTGAAATAACACCAGCATTCTGTGAATAAATAACAGGATGGAGCATCGCTTGCCTCAGGTGAACTCTGCAGTTTATTTTGTTTTTGTTGTATTTCCCCCTTCACAAAACAAGGACTTGCGCTTGGATCTCACAGGCCCAACGATACTGTTATTTTGACAGTTGTTTTGTGGTAGTGCAGAAGATGAAAGGACACTTGTTAGCTCTCCAGCTAAATACACCACCCACTCCAGGCAGCATAAGTACTATTATTCTGACGTGACAGATGAGATTTACAGATATGTATATAGAGGGCAAGTTGAAAATTAGCAAGAAGTAGAGAATTACAATGAAGGTAATAAATGGGATCCATTCTTTTCTACAAAATCAGCCAAGAATTGTATTTTAAAATGAATTTGTGAAAGGATCAATACATTTTAATTAGAGACTGTTATCTCAAATATCAGGTCAAGATTAAGGTCAACACCAAATGCCGATCTTCGTACCTCTCAGGAGTGTAGAGGACTTAGTTCTAAGAAGATAATGGACATGAAAGTCCTTTGTACCCTTTGTGAGTAGCTGGTACTGTTGTATGAGTAATAGTAAGAAAACAATATGTAATTATCCTCTGATTTCTTAAGAACACTAACTTTCGCCAAAGGCCTGTCCTTGCCTGCTGTGTTAAGATATACATAACCAAGTTAGGAATATCATTGTTTTTCTTCGTTGAAAAAACTGAACTCAACATGTAGAACTCCACAAAAACATGTAAAATACGAGGGAAAGCATCTTCATTTAACTGCCATGTCGGTTCTTGTTTTAATATATTAAAAATATTGCATCTGAAGGGAAATTGTAATTCAAAATGTGATCTGTACCAACTCACTTCTGAAACGAATAGTAAAAATTTAAGGCCCTAAAAACGTTTTGCACAAAGTAATACTTTCGGAGCCTGTATGTGAGCACTTCCATATGTTTTTCACTGTTGATCTATAAAAGGGATAACAGAACCATGTTTTATTGATGAGAAGCTAAGAGTGATGAGGTGACCTGCCCAAGGCTTCGCGGGCAGAAACTTTCAGAGCCAGGATTCTAATCTGTATCTTCTGAGTCCAAGTCTCACGTAAGGCTTACACTTTAAGTGAGCTGCCTTTATTTTCCTGCCCCATTGGACAGCACCATGACACACAGTATAAGTTTACTACTTAAAAACTTAGTCTCTACAGAGGAGTTGCTTATAGAAAATGGCTTGTGCTAGGCAAGTCACCCCATGCCTCACGTGTGACCTCCTGGTTACCTAACTCATGATTGCAGTGAAGTCACAGTTATCCTAACTGCCCATCATCATATCACCAACCCATGCAGGAAAGGTGTTTCCTCCCAAACCGTGAGCACTTAGACCACTGTTTATGATGGAAACATTAGGAGCTGACCCAGGACAAAACAGCAGGTCATGTAATTTAAAGTCACATTCTATTAACAGGAAGATGTGCAGGTTACTGATGCATAGGGGTTGATTTGCTACTCTCATTCTCATTCAGGCTCCATCTGAGTTGAAAAAAAAAAAATGGAAATAATGAACTAAGCCCTCTCTCCCACCTACAAAATCAACCAATAGAAAACATTTGAAAAGCATTTGGGCCAGTGGAGAAAGCCCAAATTCTATTATCTTAACACTGGGTTTTAATACTTACTGAGTTGTAAGATATTAAGCCAGTTATTCAAACTTTTTGTTCCCTAATTTTCTTCATGTGTTGATGAGTCTCTATATCTCATAGGTCGGTCATAACAGAGACAGGGCTCAAACTCAGATTCCATTCAAGTGAGGCCTGTGGCACATTGCCATGTAGGTATATTTCAGAAGACAAGGGTGCCTGCACACATGGAGGGTGCACCAGCACAGAGCAGGGAGCCTGACCTTTCCCAGGAGGATGCCAGAGACCCATTAATAGTGGAGGGTATGCAAGAGAAGTTGTTTTAGAAAAAGAAGATGTTATGGAAAGGTAGGTGCCCATGTGAGGAACCCCAAGCCACAACTACTGTAAGACGCAAGCCCAGAGGTGTTTGATAAGGCCAGCTAAGGTTCTGAGGGCACAAGTCTCCAAAGAGAACTGGTTCACCAATTCATGGAAAACCAAAATCCTGAAAGCTCCCTAAGCATGTGTCATTCAAACAAGTTCTTATGCTAGCCAGACACTGATGGGTTTTGCCCACGGGAAAATTTGGAATCTAGAGGGAGAAACAGACACAGAGACACATACATGGCAAAGTCACACTGTAAACTCTGGAGGGTGGGAAGATAAAAAGTGTGAATGAGAGCTAAGGAGAGCTCTTGTGAGTCTTCGGTTTCCATGTTAAGTCTCTAGAGCTAGGTAAATTATAAGGTATGTTTTATCTCATGGAGTAATGTCTTCCTTGATCTCCTGTGCTACTTCCACATCCTTTCTTCTCCCTACTCCCTAATTCCTATTCAAAAAACAAAACAAAACAAAACAAAACAAAAAGAACCTCAGCTTCACTGAACAATGTGCCAGTAAACCCACCTCACTGTCGGCATCCTCATCCAGTGCAGAGTTTAGAACTTGGTAACTCCTTTTCTCTCACTGCTTCTCTTGTGATCTGTCTTGGTGAATTCATGATTCATGTAGATTACTCATCCATTGTCTGGCTTCTCATGCCATCCCTAGTTACACCTTGGACCTTATCAACCTATCACACCAGTCTACAATTTCTCTTTGATGCCTACCTCCCATCTTACCAGCTTGCATCCTCTACCATGCCCATGTCGACAATTCTTCGGCCCAATGAAGAGCCCCAATCCACTGGGTCTACAAAATTCATTAATTTCCATCAACTCCATCATATCCTCACTTTCTTCCTCTCCAAGTGAGTTTCCATGACGTATTTCGTGAAAACAAAAACAAAAAAATCCGTTGCCCCTCCCACTCCTCGACTCTCTCCACCAAACTCTCCTGAACAACTCCAAGCTTGGCCTACTGTGCTGGGTAGGATTCATCACCTCAAATTCTCCACATCTGTGAGAAGGTGAGACATCGGAATTGGAGGCCAGGGCAAATTCTGTGTGGCAAATCCCTCCAGCCAATTAACTGACAGGCTCTTGCTTATATGTTGTTACATGCAAGTAAAATAAAGCATTATTGATTTACAGAGATTGGGAGAAGGAGACTGAGGGAAGAAGGAAAGAGGACAATTTGAATTTTATCTGAAAAATAATTCTCCAGCTTTAAAATGAATAAAGTAATTGGAACTGTTAAAAGCATTGCCAGGCGGAGGCCAGAACTATTAAATAATATGAAAAGCTTTCTCATTTGGATTTATCAAATTGTCTGATGACTTGTAAATGGAAGATGCTAAATTTCTTAACAGAATTGATCTGTTAGTAAAACATCAATTACTATCACTTTGTTAACCCTCAAGATTTAGTTAACAAACTAAATCTGTGTAGAAAATAAGATGAAAAACTTCAGGAGGTAAAATTTATGGCACTCCTATGATCATAAACTTAATAAATGTTCATCACAGAAATGTGAAAAACACAGATAAGAAATGCCTGGAACAAAGTGAGCGCCCCATAATTATTTTCCCACATCATTAAACATTGTTTATAGATATCATAATGACTGCATCCTATTCATGCTACCTGTCTAAGATTGAATCATTCTCCTAGTTTTGGACATTTCAAATGCTTCTTTTAAAAAATTATAAAAAGCACTGCCAAGAATAACTTTGTAAAAAAAAAAAAATGAGTATACAAAATTCTGTGGTTTTTGTTAGATCAGAATGAAAAAAATGAAATAAGAGTCAAAGGATATGATCAGTTTTAAGGCTTTTGATCTGCAAAGCCAACCTGCCTTCCAGAAAATGAGTACGTTTTAGTAGTTTTTACTCTCCATAATGGAAGAGTTCTTGGAAGGTAGACAAAAACACAAAGTAGTTTGAATAAAGTGAAGAGGTTTAAGTTCAGACCCAGCCACCAGTGGGCCCCTGGAATAATAGTACAGCTCATGTCCTCTCCACGGATTAATTGCAAGGATCTTATGATTCTGAAAGACACACGATGCTATCTGAGGGTCACAGCATTATAAGCCTTCTACAACAAAATCAGCAAAGGTCTTGGCCTTATGCTGATCTCAGATCCTCATCCATACCTGATATCCCCACAAGTGATTCCCAGACTCAAAGGCACATCTGAATCCCCCTGCAATGTGTTAAAGTTCAACACACACACACACACGCACACACACACACGCACACGCACACCCCTACATCCCTTACATTCCTCTATCGACCCCTGGGAAGATTCAGACTCAGTAAGTCTTGGATTGGGACTAGGAATTTGTATATTTAACATTGTCCCTGGGCAATTCAGGCACAGATGATCCTCTTACCAGAGCTAATTTCTGAGAAGCTATTAAGCTTTGAATCTTCATGAATCTCTCATGACAGCATTATCAATGCTTTTTAAATCTGATGGGAACAGGTTCTAAAAACATTTTTTAAGAAAGGAGGTATTTATTTTTTCAAGTTTTTATGGTTATTTTATCTTCAAACATACTCCAAAGGATTGTCAAATGTGTCTACATTTTCTTAAGCTATGGTTTTATAATCAAAAATATTTATTCATTCATCTTCTCTTCTTTAAATGAATGTTAATATATAGTGTGATATAAAGGAGATTTATTTAGAGTTCCTTATCTATGCTCCCATGGCACTTCCTTCCTACCTCCATCTTCTGGCCCAAGATACTAACAGTTGGCTTAAATCTGACCCCATCACCAGATATAAATGCTTCACACTGAGCTGGCCTGCCTTTCTATTTGTCTTTCCATTAGCAATAACAGTAATAACAGCAACAATAACACATTTGTTGAGCACATACCAGAATGAGACAATGTATGGAGTACTTTTATAGATATCACTTTGACTCCCAATCAGTCAATGCTACCTTGTACCTCATTGGATGTCACTGAATTTATTAAGTCTACCAATATGAATAAACACAAGACATGCTCTCCTTTTAAAGAGAAACAAGACATCACATACTGTTCAGGTATAATTTTCAGACTCCAATAAATATAAAATGAATATGTGTCAAAGACTTTATTCAACTCATTAAGAGGAATTAAAATGTTAAAACAAATCTAAAGAGCATTGGAGAAGCTAGGTATAAATAGGCATTAACAGATTTCTGCATTAGATACAAAACAGGCCAATATCCCTTAATAACCATAACCCTTAATTTCTGAGGCTATCTTTTCCACCAAACAGGAATTATTTGCTCTCTAGCAGACCAAAACCTTCAAGTGATCCTGGTGCTCCTACAGAGCTGTAGAACATCCCAGTCAATAGAAAATCTACTGGACTGCATTGACATTGTATTGACAGATTATGTAGTATCCTCATTTGCTTATTTCCAAGTTTTGGATAGTTTTTACCACAACCTGAAGTTAGTGAAAATATCACAGCTCATGAACTGGTACCATCAACCAGTGACTGTGTGAGAAATCTTTTCTTAGAAATGTGGCATAGCTTTCTGGGACCAATCATCAAAAAATTTAACAAAGAAAAATAAAGAAACTAAAGGAAAGGAGGGAGGGAAAGAGGGAGAAGGGAAACAAGATTTCAAGTTTTATCCCTATCCCTCATATTTAATGCCTAAAATTTGAATTCACCCAAAATGTTATTTACTTAGAGATTTTATCCAACAATGTTTATAGTTCTGTCAAAATGAAGGCAATTTGAATTGCATACTAACAAAAGCTAAATACATATGGCATTATGATTGAAAGACTAGAGAAAAGCTAAAGTTATGGCTTGTCGTCTAGCAGTTTTGACGTACACTGATGGCAAATATTCCGTGGTTAAATCAGATATGCTACATGTTCATTGTTAAGATACTTGTTTAAATTACCTCATTTTGGTTTTGATATATACATTGCTATTTGTATTTTTTATTCCTTTAGGGGAAAAGGCATGGCAACTTTTGGGGGAAAAAAGTTTTCATAAGTATTTCATGTACAAATGTCCAGTGTTTCATATTCTCAAAAAGTATTCAAGAAGCAGAGGAATGTCTAGGATATATAAAAAATCCTTCTGACCTGAAAGTAAGCTCTTCAGATGAAAGCTGAGAAGAAAAAGAAATAATCTTATGTTTTCCTGCTATCTGAAGCAAGAAATATTCAGACTTTTTAGATAGGCTAGAACATGGGCTGTTCTTTTTCCTTTCCTCTGCTCTTTAAGCTTTCAATTTGTATTTAAGAAAGAAAGTACCAGACGAAAAGTACCAGGGATGAACAAAGCCATGATGGTTTGGAACAAGTAAAAAGAGCTACACAGGCATTTGGATGAATATCTCTCATAAAAATCTACCTTCCAACCTCATGAGGGGGAAGAAAAAAAGCCCTTGGGATATTCCCTGTACTTTTTGGTTTACTTAAACAAAAATACCTTCAAAAGACTCTTTATAATAGTACCATGAAATCTCTATTTTTGGTTTTTAGTGGAATCAGAAATCACAATGCCAATAATGAATGGAAACCAAATTATTTTTTTAAGTTTCCCAATGTCAGTCAACATTTCAATCATCCAACATTCAGTGTAAGGACTAACTCCTACCAATGGCATGTCAGTCTTTGGAGAGACAAAACATAGCACCCCATCTGATTCCCATACTGGGTGCTAGGGTTCACCCAGATGGGATCTCCTTTCATGAAAGGCTTCAGGTGGGTAAGAGTTGCAGGGGAGAGAGAAAAAGTTATGAAATCGGCCTCTTCTAACCCAAACATTAGTGAAAGACTGCAAAGGGAACTGACCATTAGTGAGCACTATTATGGCCAGAAACTTTTCAAACGCCACTCCCTTTCAGGTCAACGTTATCGTCTTCCTTTTAACAAGTGAGGAGACCAAGTCTCAGAGAACTTAAGCAACTTGCCCAGGATCACAGAGGACCACACACCAGGAACATTTGCATGGCAAAATTCACTTCAAGCTGAAAAACATTCCGTCCTGCCGGCATCCTCAGCCTATTAAACCCTGTGCCAAAAAAGTTTGTTGGCCAGCAGGAAAGCAAAGATGCCTTTTGCACAATCAATTTTAAACAAGACAAATGAGAAAAGGGATTTGAACTCTGGTATGATGACCGTAAGGCCAGACTCTTACTCCTCCCCCTCAGCGACCTGAGAATAGACCAGAGGCTCTCTAAGCATCATGGATGCTGTCACACCCCCTGCCCCGGTTCAGTGTAGGGTTCAAAAGGGAAGGCTTGTTTCTCTGAACATATTCAAATTCTGCTGTGCCTGGAACATCTCACTCCATCGTGTCTGCAGCGCCCCACTTAAATCACACCTAAACCTCTAAGCTTAAAGTGCCAACACCAATTTTGGAGAGAGCCCAGACGTGTGTCCACTGTTTTTCTAAGAACGGCTCCATTCTGGATATGATGCTAATGGGATGTAATGAGAAAACTCATAAAACAATTGCTGCTCCTCATTCACTGAAACTTCATATTTTAAAGCTTTGTAATTAATCATTCGACAGGTATATTACCAGTGAGACTTGCCAAATTGTAAACAATGACCTGTCAAAGTCCAGAGCTGTGACAGAAAAAAAAAAAATGAAAACGAAAAAAAACAACAATTTATCTCTCCAAAAGCAACATAAAAGATCCAACTAACTCTTGAGAGAACTGACAAGCTAAATGTTACTCAAATGTATCTAGATAAAAATGGTCTTGAGATATGGTTAGTTTTGATGATCTACTATTGCCAGGAACAAGAAGCTTTGTATGAATTAGTCTGAAACGCAGTTGTTGTACTTGGTAGGTTTTCATCAGAGTTTAAATGGTCAAGCTAAGCATCTTAACCAATAGCTTAATATGGCTCACCTCCTCTGAATATAATCTGCAAATAAATCAACCTGACGTGCCTCACAGGGATCAGTTTCTCAAAATTTAAACACCATGCTGGAACTACAGGGCTGTATCTGAATTCATGTGGTGGACAGGCCAT
Source organism: Pteropus vampyrus (assembly GCF_000151845.1). Lineage (NCBI taxonomy): Eukaryota > Metazoa > Chordata > Mammalia > Chiroptera > Pteropodidae > Pteropus > Pteropus vampyrus. The sequence goes on along the minus strand of NW_011888884.1, from coordinate 2,239,533 downwards.
CATTCTCAGCTTTTTCCCAGGCTAAACTCTCAATCATGTTTAAGTCATTCTTCTCTCTTCAATTAGCACTTGTTTGGAGTTAGGCTCCATGAATGGCACTGACAATGTAGAAATAACCAAGACACAGTTCTTTCCTCCAAAAAACACAAAGTGTACTTGGGGGTACAATTAAGTAAACCATCAAGTGCAGTGTAGTCTGATGCTGTAAGTCTAGAGAACTTTGCGAACATCAGGTTAAGAACCATCTTCAACCAGATTCAGGATAGGTTTTCAAGACAATATGAAGCTTGATCTAAGTCTTCAAGAACAAGTAGAAGTTTCCCAGGCAGAGCAGGAACAGCATGTTTGAATGAGGCTTAGTGCCAAGTCCTGTAGCAAACACACAATGAACAAATAGCACGAGCAAGAAATAAACATTCGTTGCACACAGAGAATTTGGAATTCTTGTTACTTCAGGATAACGTAGACAATCCAGGAAGATACAACAGCCACATGTTCTTGGGCACAGAATTCCGGGCCTCAATTTTCTCATGTGTAAAAAAAATGGGAATAATGATACCACTCTCACTGGACTATTATAATAACAAACATAAGCTAATGAATGTGAACTTGCTTTGTAAATTGATAACTGTTTTCCTTTATTCAATAAACTTAAGATAATAGTATTGTTTTGTTTTGTTTTTTAAGAGAGCAAATAGCAAGAGAGGAAAGAGTTACCACCCAATGTTACTTCTTCTCTCGCTTAAAAGAAAACTTTATTTTCTATATCAACTAGTATTCTACACTAACTGCAAGGTCTTTAGGTAAAACTCTGTATGCCTCGGGTGACAATTCTGGGAAGATCCACTTTCTCTCTTGCTGACACAATATAAACAGACCCCCAGTAGGCCTAGGCCTCCTTTGATGAGCCTTTCTAAAATGTGTACATCTGGTACCTAAGGAGACATACCACCGTCAGTTTGGGCTAGAATAAAGTTTCTTCTAGATTCTCATTCCTGCCAATGCCCCATTCTACTAAACTTTGAATTCATTTATTTATTCAATTAGCAGTCACAAAAACAGGTTGAGCACCTACTCTATGCACAGAACATTGCTATAGATAAAGTAGCTATATTTTCTGAAACTTAAATTAGGACAGATGTCTAGACAATCAAAAATGTGCAGGGAAGAACAGAATGCTTGAAATGGAGCCCACTGTGGATAATCTTAGATATATGGCAGCTAGGGATATTCATTCATTTATTCATTCGACAAAAACTTATTGACTCCCTACTATGTGCTAGGGCTGCAAATGATAAATTAAAATAAACACCACTTCTGCCCTCAAGTTACTTACCATCCTTACTGGAAGACATATTAGTGAAATAATCACAGATACAAGTAAACTAGCAACTGTGATAAGTGATATAACAACTATGATATCATAAAGTGTCAAGGTATTTAATTTAGTCACAGAGGTCAAGGAAGCTGTCCTCAAGAAGTAACACTTCAGCTAAGATTTGAAAGTAATTAAGTAGAGAGGAGAGGGGAGAGCATCCCATGCAGAAGGAAAGCATGTGCAAAGATACCGTAGCAGGGTAAGTAGAAGAAACAAAAAAAAAAAAACAAAACAAACAAACAAAAAAAAAACGTAATAGAAAACGCTAGGAAAAAATGATATAAAGGGAGGCTGGGTCCATAGAAGATCCAGTAGGGACTATTCGGCACTGAATCCTTATACCAAGAGCAATAAGAAATCACTGAAAGAATGAACAGAAGTATCAGACATGACATCAATCTGACCTTGACTGGTATAATGTCTGTCAGGAGAACTAGACATGTCCAACATTAACAATAAATTAAGGGAGATAAACTCGCCAAAGAAGGTAAACTCACCAAAGTCAGGGATCCTTTTTTTGTTCACCGAGGTACCCCAAATAGCAAGCACAGTACCTGGTTCATGGGAGGAACTCAATAAATATTTATTGAATGAATAATGAGACAGGCCTTTGAGGGGCCAGAAATAGGGGCATCACTTCCAGAAATCAAACCAGATGTCGAGAGGCAACACGTGAGCTGCATTTTAAAGATCAGGTTGGATCAGGCTAGTAGATTTGAAGATAATTCAGCTTTTCCAGGGAGATATTCCAGAGAGAGACAGCTGTTTGAACCAAGGCAGGGAGGCCACCAGGGCATGGATGGGAGGAGAAGTTCACTTTGCCTGGAGCACAGGGTGCATGAAGGGATGTCGTGCAAGGTAAACTGCGAAGGTAGGCTACGGTTAAATACTAGGGGTCCACCTTGAATGCCAAAGTTACTTCCCAAGCTTCTCCATATGTCTTCTCTTGGCACTTGGAGTTCCCAGTCATGGGAACACTGTGTGCTGTAGCAGGAGGAGACAGACTCCAGGAAATCCAACTCTTGAGAGGCAAGAACTCCACACCAATGTGATGATAGATTTTTTTGTTTGTTTTTATTTGAGAATTCCAGCACATGAGCCAGCCCTCCTCAGCATACACTCCAGGGAGCCGCTGAGACCATCTTCCCTCTATCTGACACGTGGACCTCACCACCCCAGCCTGCACTCGTCTTACCCTTTGGGAGGCGAAGAAGGGGATGTGAAACTGAACAACGTAATCCGGAATTCCGGGCACCGTCCAGGAGGAACATGTGCAACAGCTCCCTCATGCAGAACTTCTAAAGAAGTGCTTCTTCCATGGAGACTCCAGACCATGTCTACTTGCCACTATTAATATATGTTGAACCACATGCACTTGGAGAAATCAGAAACTGTTGGAACAAATTACTGATCACAAGAGTTATGAGTGCTAGCTGGAGGCAGGAATGAAATTCAAGCTTCGCTGTTTTGCTATGTGGGTGTATCCCATTCCTTTCTTAATTTTTAGATCCTGGTTCACTAAAAGAGTAACAGTCTAGAGGTCAGGAGCACTAAATGGTAATCCTGGGCTGCCGCAAACTAAGACTTAGTTACTTGACCTTTCTGAGTTTCCTCATCTATCAGAAACAAATAAAGCAGGGGAGTGGAGGGTGGGAGTAAGAGGGGACCCAATGGGGCTGGAATGTCCCAAAGTCCTTTCTTATGAAAGTAGCATTTGGGCAAGTCATGGTGCAGGGGACGGCAGGAAGTGTGTATGTGGCGTGTAGAACCAGATCTGGCTTTGAGCCCCAGCGTTCCGCTCGCCAACCCTCGGTCCTTCCCAGCTAGGCTCCACCGAGCCCTCACTCTGTGCCTGTTCCAAACGCTTGACCACATTAACTCAATTAATCCTCACAACTTACCCCATGAGGGGAGTTATTCCATTTTACAGATGAGCAGACTAAGGCATGGAGGTGATGACTTGCTCAAGGTAAGAAGTGACCACAGAGCATTCGCCACGCCACTCTCTTGCACCACAAGAAAGAACCTCTGCTAAGATTTTATTTTTCCATAACGTATATTAATAATAATACCGATAATACACATTTATGGAATTGTTTTGAAAATTAAATGAGATGTTAGATTCGGAAGTGTTTCTTAAACTGTAAGATATACTATATAAAGATGAATTGGAAAACGCTTTAGTCAAATCATATGCTGGCATCTACAACACTGGTAATCACATCCACTGCGCATCTAATATGCTCCAAGATTATAAAGTAGGCATCTTGACTCCTACTTTTCAGAAAAGGAAATCAAGGCAGCTACTAAGCACGGAACTAGCATCACTCTGGAGCATTTGAAGCACAGTCTGCCTGGGTCCTACAGGCCGTGCTCCTAGGATTCAATGCTGAAGCCCTCCCAGAGGAACCAGGAATCTCGGCACAAAGAGGCCTGAGCCCAACAGATAAACTGGGCCAATATGTGCTTAACAGGTTTCTAGAATTCTTTGATCTTCAAATCTCTCTGAGGGATGAGGGATGAGAAAGGCAAGAAGTGTCCCCAGATCTTTCAGCTAGGGAAGATGAATGACATTTAGAAGATGCTTTACCTGCCTTCTACAGTCACAGGAGGACAGCCCTCTGCCTCAGGGACCTGATTCCTATTTTCATTGTCATGGTCACCAGCTGTCTGGGAAATCAAACTGAACACCCAGTGGACTACAATGTAACTGGCCAAGGTTGATCTGCTGCCCAGACCAAGGTAAGCAGAAGCTATCAGGCCTCCATATGTTTAAGACAGGCAGATGACCTTGTACCAAGAAGGTACAAGTCTGCTCGGGCATTGTCCCTGGGGATGACTGTGGCTGCAAGGCTGTAGGCCTGGTGCAGAAGCCTGAGCCACCTCTCCCTACAACCATCGAGAGGCCAATTCGGTACAGCATAAAGACAACCAAATCGTTGGAGCCAAATGGACTAAGGGGTTCTAAATCCCACCATGCCACTTACCAGCTTTATGTCTTTGGGCAAGTGATCTAGCAATCAGAACCTCAGTTTCCTCATCTGTAAAATGGGTACAGCAATACCTGTTTCCCAGGGTTGCTAGGAGGACTGCCTGAGGTAATATATGTAATGCTCCTGGGATGGAGCAGGTGCCCAATAGATGTTCCTCATCTCCTCCTCCCTGCTGAGGAAGAAGGGCTCTTCCTTAGCATTTGGCCCTGATCAGAAGATAAGTGGGTGACCAGAGAGACCTGAGAGACCTGAGAGAAAATACCAGCTTCCTCAGGGTCAGTATCAGTTACTTAATACTTGTTTATTTACTCATTCATTAATTTAGCGAAGATTGACTGAGCACCTACTGTGTGCTGAGCACTATATACTGAATGCTTGGAAGAAATCAAACGTGGAGCCTTGCCACCCTCACCCCCACCACCCCATACATACCCTCCCACTCCCTGTGAGACTACAAAAGGGAGAGAAAGGGGCCAGCAAGAGCCATCTCCCTGGCCAGTGA
>NW_011888884.1:2221623-2234610 GCF_000151845.1 Pteropus vampyrus | reverse complement strand
TGGTGCAGAAGCCTGAGCCACCTCTCCCTACAACCATCGAGAGGCCAATTCGGTACAGCATAAAGACAACCAAATCGTTGGAGCCAAATGGACTAAGGGGTTCTAAATCCCACCATGCCACTTACCAGCTTTATGTCTTTGGGCAAGTGATCTAGCAATCAGAACCTCAGTTTCCTCATCTGTAAAATGGGTACAGCAATACCTGTTTCCCAGGGTTGCTAGGAGGACTGCCTGAGGTAATATATGCAATGCTCCTGGGATGGAGCAGGTGCCCAATAGATGTTCCTCATCTCCTCCTCCCTGCTGAGGAAGAAGGGCTCTTCCTTAGCATTTGGCCCTGATCAGAAGATAAGTGGGTGACCTGAGAGACCTGAGAGAAAATACCAGCTTCCTCAGGGTCAGTATCAGTTACTTAATACTTGTTTATTTACTCATTCATTAATTTAGCGAAGATTGACTGAGCACCTACTGTGTGCTGAGCACTATATACTGAATGCTTGGAAGAAATCAAACGTGGAGCCTTGCCACCCTCACCCCCACCACCCCATACATACCCTCCCACTCCCTGTGAGACTACAAAAGGGAGAGAAAGGGGCCAGCAAGAGCCATCTCCCTGGCCAGTGAATCCCTGGTGCAGTTGCCGTCCAGAAAGACAGGTGCTCGGAAATTGCTCTGTATGGAGAGAGGGATGGAGCGAAAGCCACTCTCTTAACCCCTCCCCAAGCTCCAATTGTGCATACACACAGGAGGTGCTTGTGAGGAAGGCAGACCAGATATTAGGGCAAAGCAGATCTAGAAACGTCATAGATAAGGCATGTGGGGCCTAAAACCAAGAAATTTATCACTCTCTGCCTCTGATCCAGGAAGAGAGTCCCAGTAGGAACCCAGAGCATGCTCAAAAAGCATCTTAGAAACTGATCACTGACTTTTCTATTAAATCAACTTTAAAAGGTCTCAAAGGAATTAGGTGTTAGACTGGTGGGAGAGGGTAGTGTCTTTCTGATATTTTTCACATGTGCCCTAAATTCAGTTCCATTTGTAATCAGTATTGTGATCTGCATGCTGAGCTATGCCTGGCTAAGGAACCGCCTCCCTGAAGGGCTGCATTCTGAAGTCCAGTAACACCTCTTCGATTCTATGCCACCCATGTGTGTTTCCTTCTGGATGCCAATTTCAGGAGGATGTGGACAAAGAAAAACATAAGCCGAGCACCAGACATGGGATGTGAAGTCTACAGCAAAGAAGACTTGGGCCTACGGGCATGATTCCTCTTTTCAAATATCAGCAGAGCTGCACAAGGGAGGAGGAGACAGGATGGTAGCAGTCGGGACACCCCGGGAGTTCACCGCAGTGTTCTCAGGGCTCAGCACAGTGCCTGGCCCAGAGGAGATACTCAGTACAAGTTTGCTGAATTTTATTGAATTGAATGGAGAACTTTCAGAGAGTCGGGATGCTGGTGGAATAGGATGAGTGAGAAAGAGGGGATCAAGCAGGGCACTCCCTATCGCTAAAGGCATGCAAGCCAGATGCACATGGTCGGCCGAGCCGTGGAGGCTGAACTGGACAGCCATCAAGGCTTCTCTCAGCCCTGAGGTTCCTTGCCCTTAGCTCCAAAATATAAATGATTCCCATTCTGCCAGTGCTTTGGGCCGCACTGCTATTATTCTGTTTCTTCCACTGCAAGCCAGTGTAAGAACACACATGGTTTGGGATCAAAGCTGCTGGGAGGGTTCCCATAGCACTCTGTGCTCAGTTGCTGATGGATCCATTGAACTGCCAGGGAGGTCTGGGGAGTGACTCCCAGCTCCGTGGTGGGGCTCAGGCCCTCCAACCACAGGAGGCTGCCTGGAGAGGGGCCTCGTCACTCCCCAGCCTGGCTGCCGGCCGGGGCCCAAGAGGACTTCTTTCTCCTCTCCTTGAAGGCAAGTCAGCCTTTAGCGTAGAAATGACCTTAACTTGCACATGCCGTTGAGCTCTCACTCAGCAGCTGCTGGTCCAGAGTCCTGAGAAGGAAACGGGAGAATGCCATGCAGTTCCATGGGTCTTAGGAAGTAGTGAGTCCTGGTTTCACCCAGAAGACAGCATATGGAAAACAGGATCAGAGCGAATCTCTGAAGTTTCTCATTAAGGCTGTTTGGGAGAAGGCAGGGGCTAGTCCCGAAGGGGAGTGAAAATGGAAAATAGTGTGTTATATCTGGAATGCTGCTTCCAGATCTGTCACCCCAGAGTCAGTGCAGAAATGGGCAGGCATCTCTGAAAGAGGGTTCATCTCGTCTCTTGAATTCCAGGTAAAAATTTCATGCTGGGTGGTCAGGTCGGTTTAGCACGTGATCAGGACATTCAGAGGCAATAATGTTAGGTAACAAGCATGAGCATGAAATGAGGATCTGACAAATGCTTTTCAAAAAATTCCTGGAATTATAATGTGTTATAACTGTTTTTGCTGCGTGGTGTTTATTCGAGTATTTGATCTTTCCCTCCCCGCAATCTTCTGAATTTCAAGAAGGAAAGACTTTAAAATTTTATTTTCATAATGTGTCCTTCCGCTGAGATTCCAAGGCTGTCCTCAGCATTACCTAACGCAGGGAGATTTGGGAAGAACATCTGAACATGTATGAACAGTCGCTGAAGGAACAGAACAGAGCCTGACCACACTGTCACCATTATGATAATAATCATTTCCTTTTTAATTTAAAGGATAGCAATAATTTTCCTTTGGTGCACTTCTGTAAAGCAGCTTATTTGCCTATTAAAGACTAATCATCAAGAGAGAAAATTAGGAATTAGTCATCTTCACTATTAAATGAATAAATGTCCCATAACCACCCTTGACTTAGGTGAGGTAGCAAAATGGAACAGAAGGCCTACTGAACTGGGCCTTAAGAGAAAGGAAAGTCAACTGTCAGCTATCCATGCACCTGTAGTGTTGAGCAGGGCAGGTGGCCAGCTTCCCTAAGGCTCATGTGCCTTGTCTATAAAAGAAATGATGGTTTCTTCTTAGCCTAAAGATTATCGTGGAACCCTGTTTCAGTTTGGAACCCTGTGAAATGCCCTTTGTCAACTACACTACACCTTCTCCAACATGGGACATGACAAACATAAACAATGGGGTGGGCCTTGGCTTATTATAAGTAATGAAGGAACTGGTCTTCCAACATGACAGCTAGCCCTAAATTAAAAATTTTAATTGTAGTTATTTTGAGTAATAAAGGAATGTGGAAAGTAATGACGGTGATGATACTAAACCTAGGAAATTGAGCCTGAATGCTGCTGAAATGTTTAAAATAAACACATTCCTTCATTGATAGGGCACCTCTTGTGGGTGGTACTGGAGACACTAAGGCACAGGTCCTCAGTGTGAGGGGGAGCTCGAAGCCTGGTGAAGAGACAAGAAGAATGGGGCAGGTGTTTACGACTACACGTGTGGGGTGTGTGTTAAGCCCAGAGGACACCTGACCCAGACTGGGTGGGTCCAGGATGAATTCCCTTCAAAAGAGATGTGATGGCTAGAATCCAAGAGTACACCCCCAAGAAGCAGAGTAAACCCCCATAGTTTGCTCTAGAGTGCTCAAGTTTGCCTTTCCTTTTCGCTCCAGTTGCCAGCAGCTGTGGGATCTGTTTGGCAAAATCCTGTCTTTGCACTTGTTTCTCAGGTGCACTTGTCATCCCCACCTGCTTGTTAAGTTGCTATCCTTCTTCAAGGCTGTCAGCTTTTAGGTACAGGGACCAAAGGGAGTGGACATAGTGGCTGCTGCTGCTGCTAACATCCAGCTTGAGCTCTCAGGGCCTGATTCCACTGGGAGAAATTCATGCCCATCTCCCCAGGGTGGCACCTGGGAGTGTCTGAGTGGAAGAGTCAAGTCTAAAGAACGCCTCCACTATTGTTGGAGAGCTGCTCCTCCCAGCTTCTCCCTGTGTCATTTGGGCAAGGAGGATTAGGGTGTGCCTTGAGGTTGGCCTGGGGAATGCCCCGTTTCCCCAAACGCAGCAGCAACTATAACAGAGGGAGGTCACAGGACATGATCTTGTGAGCAAATAACGCTGTTACTGAAGAATAGGAAGCTAATGATTTACGTTGTTTCCCTATGACCCCTTACTTTCACAAAGCCCCATTACTCAGACCTACAACAAAAAAAGGTCTGAGTAAGCTGAGGCCTCTCTCACACACAAGTCATGACATGATGAACTGTTTTGGGCCTTGTGCCTTCTGCAGAGAGTTCCCTACCCCCACCTCTGTGCTTCATGGAAGCTACTACTCATCCCACAATGCCCGCTCAAACATCATGTCCTGTCTGAAGTCTGCGTAAGCAGAGCTAACTGACTTACTACATCAAGCCCTGAACTGCCAGAGACCAGCTGCAAAGGGGATGGGCATATCTGATGCCACAACTTGTCAGAGCTTGTGTAGCCAACACTGACTCTAGGTGACAACAGCCTTCTGATTACTGGAGAGGAGGTTCTATTGTGGAGCAGGGATCATCGTGGCTCCAAAACATCCAACCCCACCTCTTTGCTTCCATGTTCACCAAGGTACTTCAAGGATTCATTTCCTCTCATTGCTAGGCTGGCAGTATCCATAGTGAGAAGAAAAATGGCGTATGGTAGCAAAAGTCCACAGGATTCAAAACTCGACACCACCATTTTCTTAGAGACCTTAGGCAACTAACAAAATCTCTTCAAGGCCCAATTTCCTCATCTCTGAAATTATAACATAGAGATAAATACCAGCATTATGAGGTGGTTGTGGTACAATAAGATGACATAGTGCAAAGGAAGCACACAGTGCTTGGCACACAGTAGCCCTCAATACACAACAGTATTATTAGGGCTATATTTGTATTGTTACTTCCTTGAAATAGTGTCTGGAAGGTATTTTTCTACCCTATAAATTCAGATATTGATGTGTATCTTCTATATCACTACTGTGAGAGATAAGAGTTCATTAAGCATGAGAGTGAGCTTGCTAAGGTCTAGGGACACTGACTAGATGATGTTCTTGGACCTCAAAGCCTTGGGTCAGTCTTCAATGACATTTCTGTCCTGACAGCAACTTCCACACCACAGCATGTTCCTCCCACTCCATTGGTCTCTGTAAGTTCTATATTGTTTTATTTGCTTCCATGAACTACAAATGTTCTTTTATGTGAATGTTTCCCCTACCAGAATATCAGCTACTGGAGGTCAAAGCATGTGTCCTTCCTCTCCCTGTATCTCAGGATCTGGCTCAAAACAGATTTTACTGTGTATGGAATGGACAAATGACTCTAGCAGGAACATAAGAGTGAATCAATGAAGGCATCATTGATTGATTTGATGAATGACAGTATTTCCTGGGACCAGAATGGAAGAAAACTTTAGTCCCTTATCTTGCTTTCCCAATTCTAGTTACTTTAGAACGTTTATTATTTCCACAGTGCCCTATTCGCTCCTCTTCTTCCCATGCCTCCTTTTAACTTTCACTCCCCCTCTGCCTCCTATCATCAAAGCCCGAAACTGAAAGATCAGTGAGGGAGATGAGTATCGCATGGGATGTTAGCAATTCATGGAGGATCCCTCTGAAGGGTTCAGTAAGAACTGAGCCAACCTAGACTATCCATGAAGCACCCGAGGTTTGTAAATAAAGAACAGAGGAACACAGGATTAAGTCATTAAAGGGATACAAGATGCAATGGAGAGAGGAGTGGGCCAGCCAAGGAGCCACCCAGGACACCAGCTGTATTATTCAGGATGACAAATCTCAGAGATAGAACACTACGCAGGTTCCTTTCTTGGTCATGGCACATGTCTAATGCAGGTCAAAAGAGGACTCAGTTCTATCTAGTCACTCAGGGACCCAGCCTGGCAGTGGAAGAAGCTGTCATGCTGTGACACTACTATCTTAATACATGGCTTCAGAGTTTAGCGCTACCAGGGAAGGGAGGGAGCAGGGGACTCACCCTTGATCTTAAACTCCTTGACCCGAAATGACATGTATCACTTCCACTCAGTGCCCACTGGCCAGAACTAGTGAATGACCCAGCTAACTGAAAGAAGACTGGAATATGAGCCCCTCCTAAATGCTCATGAAGGAAAGACAAGAATAAGGATACACCCAGAAGTCTCCATCGCACATTTTTAAACATCATGGGAATATATCAAAATATAGTGGCAGTTACCTCAGGTTTCCAGTTATATAACTGGCACAACTGAACTTACTTCCACTCATTGAAGTCAGAAAGCACCATCAACTGGAAATTTTACAGCCACTACCCATGGGGGTCACCCTACCTCTGTTGGTTAGTTTTATGACGGAGGATGCTCAGCACAATGATGGCCAGGCTTCCAAGCCAGCTGACTGTCTAGAGAAGCCAGAGACAAACCTGAATGAAACCATACCTGGGGCTGTGCCATGTACTGGCAAAAAGTGATTTTGTCTAATATTTAAACTTTAACCCCCTTTCATAGGCTTACCAAGAAGTTGTATGGTTCAAAAATCACACAAAAAAGCTGAAGAGAAAAATGAGAATGAGAAACAAAAGAATGGGAAACGTTTGCTGAAAGACAGACCAAGAAAAGCAATTTTTAAACTTCTTTTGAATGAGACTGTGTAACTATACTCTTGAAAGTTATCTTTACCTTTCTGAGTGTGAGTGACTTACACTATCCAATCATGACTGATGGAAAAACTATGAACTGGACAGCTACCCCAAATATATTAAAATGTTATATTAGCATCAATGCATGTAATTTATTCCTTGTTTGAAATCTGAACATAAAGAGAAAGAAATTCAGTTTAATAGAAAATCAGTTTCTCTCTTCTACCACTAAAAAATGATGAGCTAATATATTTTAAACACTGATATGAGCAAATGCCAAACTAGCTGCATGGAGGCACCACCCACATCTCAACCCAGGCCTGGGCACGATACAGCTCAGACAGAATCAGAGCCAACTCTGTACTTCTATAGGTAAAAGGAGGCATCTTGATGTAGACAAAGACACCGAGCGTGGATGCAACAGTATAAGAGTAGTGGCATGGCAAGTAACTAGTCAGTTTGGATTATTTAAACTAGCAAATGGCAATAATAATGCTTATCTTATAGATTATTTGGTGAAATATATAAGCTACCATTTAATAAATAGTGTCTAGTTAGAGCCTACTTTCATTAACCCCACAGTATAATGTCATTGAGGAGTGACCCAAGGCTTTGAGGTTCAAGAACATTATCTAGTCAGTGTCCCTAGACCTTAGCAAGCTCATTTTCATGCTGAATGAACTCTTACCTCTCCCAGATAATAGGTCTCCAGTGCCTAGTCTAAGCTGATTAATGACTGTTGTATCAAACAGGAGACTTGAACCTGAGCTAATCAACATCAACATGAAGTGAGTCAACTCAACAAAACATGCCTTGGCTTTCCTTCCTCCAAAATAGGAATAATAATATCTGCTTCTGTCTTCATGACAGAGCTGTAGAGATGGACCAAGATACAGTATGAGAGAAATCTTTGAACTCTAAGAGAAGAGACACTGGAGAAATCCAAGTTATTATTACCTGTCTTTGCTGAATAATACAAGGGGATTTTCTCCACCAGGAAACAGCTCTCCACTCCTGAGAATGCATGTTGCCATATCAGGCAAACATTACAGTGCTGACCTATTTGCCAGTGTCAAATACAATCTTGGCAATGCCTTTAGTTAACTGAGTTCATTATGCTTAAGGACACAGCATCAAGTGAACAGGAAAATACCAAGGGCTTCCTGCCTTCTGCGTGTGGGAGTGACTAAACGGGTTTGGGGTGCTGACACATCAGCAACAAAAAAGAATTAAACTATACCTGTTTAGTTTTCATGCTATTTTGACATTCCTGGGATTTCCCATTTTCTATTCCACTGTCCAATGGCACAACCCTCCCCTCCCAGGAAACACATATCCCAGGTCACTTTTCTTGGTGATTTATGTTTGATATTTGGACAAGCATTCCAATAGCTACCCTTTTAAAGCCAACAAATAAGATTTCACACAAATAAAAACCAGCATTTTTACTTCCACAATGGGAGAAAAACATCCATAAAAACTTGGGTTTGAACTAGATTTAGAGCCCACTTTGGCAAAAGGGAAAAAATACGTTTTCATAGTTGCTCCAAATGGTAGCAAACTCTCACACAGGCCCACAGTCTGAAAGAGGCAGCCTATAAAACCTGCTTAGAAACCCTGTCAGTAAAACAAACTTAATTTCTATGGGACCAATCCCTCCTGAAAATACTATGCCAGATCTTTGCTAGAATTCTGAGCACATCACTGGGAAAAACATGAGTCCCTATCTTGAAAGAAACTAAAGTCTTTGAGCACGCACTGTTTCATTAATCTTCATGACATATCTATAAGGAAGTCAAAAACAGTCATTATTTTTTACCCATTCTGCAGATTTTATGGGCTCCAACACTTGCCTGGGGTGATAGGACATGTTTGTGGCAGAGCCCAGACTCCTGGAAAATTACTGCTTTCTGGTAGGTTCTTGTGTCATCATAGGGCCACTCGCTTATTCACATGCTGGGCAAACATTCATTGAATGCTGACTCTGTGCCAGGCTCTAAGCTGTGTGCCAGGAGAGGGAAATGATTAAGGAAAGGTCCTGCCTCAGAAAAATTTACAGACTAGGAGGGGGAGTCCAGGAAATAAACAGATAATTCAAGAAGATACAAGAACCACAGGCAACATAACTGAGTAGTTAATAGCATGTCAGGCATAAGGGAAATCTAGGTTCAAATTCCTGCCTCACAGATTTGCAATTTTCCGAGATTAGATAAGATTAGCACTTATCTCCTTCTAACATACTATATAATTCACTTGTTTATTGTCTGTGTGCATGTGTGTGCGCACACACGTACGTGTACACACACACGAACATAAATTCTATGAGAATAGAAATTTTTTTTTTATCTGTGCAGGGACGTGTCTACAGGGCCTAAAACAGTGCCTGACATGGAATATGTGTTGGATAAACATCTGCCGAATGCATTCATTATATATCCTTAGGTAGTTCACTTACCCACTTTGAGCCTCAGTTTCCTAATCTATACAGGTTTCAAGATAATTGGATAAGACAACATATAAGAATACTCATTCAGTACAGAGCCTAGACCATTATACACAAAGCAACCATAATTGTTACATATTGATATTACAGTGTCTCCAGTGCTAAGGGAGCATTAATAAACATTAATGATCACTTGGAGATGTTAGGGAAGCCTGTGATGTTGAGTCTTGAAGAACAAGTGGTAGAATGTTGCTCGAAGAAAAAGGGAAAGAAAAAAGACTCAAGTCAGCAAGAAAGACAAGATCAAGACTGAGGAGCCTTCACTGGAAGCTACTCTGGAGCCATACTGTGCTAGAACACCATACTCCTTTTGCTCACAGCCCTTCGTCCCTATGACCCTAAAGGCTTCTGTACATCAGAGGTATCTTCTCCTGGATTGCTTTCAGGGCCAGCATAGAGAAAAAGTCTCCAACACAAAGCCCTTTCCTTCGGGGCCTTTCCTTCGGGGCCTTGCCACGAGCTTGATTCTGTGTGCTCAGTACAAATCCACCGAGATGAGGCTGGCTGTGTAGTGACTACAACAAGTAAAACAAGAAGAGGCTTTCCATGGGATGACACATCTCTGATTTAGTCTGCTCTGACAAAGCTGGAGATTAAGTTTCCTTGCCTAAAGCTGCAAGGAGAAACATGACACCCTTTACTGGCTAGAGTGGAACACGCTTTATGAACCCAGCTTTAATTATATTCCATTCTGAGATTCAATAGTTTCGATTGCAACACCACATGAAACCAGGGTGAGTTGCGCCTCATGGGACTCCGGCCACAAACGAGATCGGAAAAGTGCCTCTGAGGCAGTGACCCGCTTCTGCCAGCCAGCAGCAGTGAGCAGCCTGGAGCCCGTGCCCAGCTCTGGGGGAGTCCCATAGATGGCCAAGTCGGGGCAGGGCTAAGACCGCAGTCAGCTGGGTAATGTGAATCGGTCTCTGTTTACGAAAGAAATGATGTCTCACTGTGAAAAGTAAGAAGGAAATGTGGCAGGATTTACACACAGCCTAAACTTGCCAGGGAAAGAGTAAACACAACTATATCCACACAGATGAAATTCTTTTTCATCTGATCATTGCAATCCCTCTCTTCTCACACCCAGTTCTAAAAAGAAGCAGAAAATGACCTTTTACTTTTCAGAAGACAGAAAAGAATCAACCTTATCTGAAGCAAGGGAGCTAACCTTGCACTACTATTTTTTTTTTTTTTTGAGGTCAAATTTTCTCCAAATATTTTGCCTGCCTACACTTTTCAAATAAGGTCACTGAGGCAGCTGATTGGTCCAAGGGTTGAGTGCCTCCATTATAATACTAATAGCTGCAAATTATTGAGCATTTACTAGATACTAGGCAGTATGTTAAGGATTTTATGTGAATTAGCTCATTAAATCTTCATAATAGCTTTATGAGGTGGACATATGCATTTCATTTTTCTAGTTTCCACAGTTGGAAAAGGAGGGCAGAAGTGCAGCTCACACCCAAATCTATCTGAAGCCCAAGACAGCATCATTACCACTACACTCTGTCTCTGATTGGACTGCAAGATATGAGAAGATGGGGAGCATGCTTGAGTCACCTGTGTCCCCCAATGCCTAGCAGGATCCCTGATGCAAAGGCCTCAGTGATGTTTGGTTAATTAATTAATTAATTGGGTAATTTTAAAGAATCTTAAACTAGAAACAAAAGAGCTAGTTGGAAGCCAGCTCTTAAAGTAATAAGTCATACAGATGTGAGGTAGTTAGTTCCCCCTGGGCCTTGGTCTTCTCATTTGAACATGAAGCAGTCGGACTAGATGACCTCTGATAGTATCTGAGTCGGGGTCTTGCCCCAAGTTTACCTAGCCAGCCAGCATCCACAGCCTGCATTGGAATCCTAACTGCCTCCCTGTCTCCCACCCTAAACTCAAATCCACATACACAAAAATGGGCTCTTAGCCTGACAGCACCTTGGCCTGAGCCCTAGTGAGTCATTCATCAGGCTAGGCAGGTATGTAGGTGTGCACATGAGTTACTGCTAAAATCACAAGGCTGGTGACTCTCTCTCTACCTAAAGGGAGAACAGTTAGTACAACCAGGAACCAGGGTTCTCTTTAACCTCTCAAATGAGAAGGAGGAATCTTTCTGAGCCCAAGGAGAACTCTCCTCTCAATCAGAAGATATGCAAATATTAAAAGAACTTTCCTGAACACAGGTGAGGTGTCTGAAATTAAAGCATTATCATTTGATCGTGGTCACTAATATATTCATGGCATTTTGCCACATTCAGCAAATTGCTTTTTTAATGCTCACCCTTAGTAAGTACAAGATGAGGCAAAGAGACTATAAAGAGGAGAAAATTAATTATTCTTACCTCGAGAGCCCACAATCTTGTGAAATTCAACTATCATCCAAGTTGGACTTCTCGGAGTGAACAAAAAAAGTACTAATTCTGGCAGGGTAACGGGAAAGGAAGAAGGGTGGCTGGAAATTGGGGCTGGTTTCTCAAAGGACATGACATTCGATTTAAACTCTGATAAGAGAATGGGCTTTGACAGGCGGAAGTGAAGGAAGACTACTTTACCAAAGGCAAACGATTAGCAAGTGTTAGTTGTCTCACCATGACACACACAGATGCACACACACATATGGGTTAGCCACATTCATAATGTCCCTCTGCACACACCTGCACCCACTCAACTAAGTTTCTGTGGGCCCAGCCCCAGGAGTACTCACTAGCCATTAGGACAACTGGTCACATGGCTTAGAATGGCAAGATTGAAACACATGCCTCTATTAACTACAATTTAAACCATATGCTTCTGCCTTATTTCTGCCTAGTTCATCAAAATTGTCTTTCACATGTGAGTTTGTGAGTTTGGATAGCTAGAAGCTTTCCAAGATCTTTTCTTTCTTTCCTTTTTTTTTTTTTTTTTTGCTTTTGACGTGTCGGAAGTTGTCTTCTTCCAAGGGGAAACACATTGAAATTGCAAAAGATTCCAGGCTGCTCTTAGAAGGAATTAAATGTGTTTAGATTCACACACAAAGTCTGAAAAGGTAGAGATTCTTCCAAGTTGGATTTATTGGTTCTTTGTGGCCCCAAAGTGCTCTGTGTTTTCCTCTATTTTACTACTTACCATAAAACTTAATGTGAATATATAATTTCATAATGTAATACAGGCCCTAGTGCAGGGGTCGGCAAACTAAAGCTTGTGGGCCAAATTTGGCTGGCCACCTATTTATATATGACACACAAGTTAAGACTGTTTTTTACATTTTTAGTTGAAAAACTTAAAAGAATACTATTTTTTGATACAGGAAAACATAAAATTCAAATTTCAGTGTTCCTAAATAAAGTTTTATTAGAACATAGCCATGCTCATTTATTTACATTTGTCTGTGGCCATTTTTACACCACAGTGACAGGTATGAGCAGTTGTGACAGAGTCTATATGACCTGCAAAGCCTAAAACATTTACTATCTGGCCTTTTACAGAAAATGTTTGCCAATATCTGCTCTAAAGTAACAAGATGCTCTTGATGAACTGGATGCTAAGATTTTTTTTGTTCATCTTGATGCTGAAAAAACAAAATCATCTTTAAGTTCTCAGTAGTTTTCATCCTCTAAGAGCTAAAAGATTGAATTTACCTTTGGGTCATACTACCCTTTGTCCATTGTTCTTCGATTACCCAGATATAAAGAAGTATATCCCGCCATTATATTGGAGAAAAAGTGAAGTCACCATTAATCTGAAAGTAAATGTTTATACTAAGAAGTAAAGGATTCTCTTTCCTATACAAGTTAGATGTTTGTTTTAGCATAGCTAGGTCTCTGCAGACTTTGTAGCTTCTTTAGAGAAAACATTTCTTTAGTTTTAATCTTCCCTATGGTTGTATATCATTGCTTATTCTTGGAGGAGAGAGAGAGAGAGGGAGAGGGGGAGAGGGAG